>NC_056732.1:1290769420-1291064420 GCF_019279795.1 Protopterus annectens
TAAATGTAGGCACGGTATGACAGCAATCATTGCTTCTAGATCCTGAAACTGTTAACACCATAGGATTTTTCGATACCATTGTAGTTTCCTCATATGCAGTCTTGCATATGGAATTAGGAGAATGCAGGAGGTCATGAACCCCAAGGCTTGCAGTATTTGCCTTGCAGATAGCAGGGTCTTTGTGGCCATTAGTTTGAAGTAAGCTGTCAAATGAACTTGTTTCTCTGGCATGAGGAAAGCCATCTGGGAAGTTGTGTTCAAGCTTGCTCCCAGGAATACAACTTGTTGGCAGGGTACAAGATGCGATTTCTTTTTGTTTATGGTGTATCCCAGAGAAGTTAGCACCTTTTGTACAAACACCAGATGATTCAATAGTATGTCCTGACTTTCTGCCTGAATTAGACAATCATCCAGGTATGGGTATATTTGAATATTTCTTTGCCTGCAAAATGCAATGACTGGAGCTAGGCACTTTGTGAATACCCTGGGCGCAGTAGATAAGCCAAAGGGCAGTGCAGAGAACTGATGCATGAAGCCTGCTTTGAAGCGTAGGTATCTTCTGCAAGATTCCCTGATTGGGATGTGCAGGTAGGCTTCCTTTAAATCCAGTGTTGCCAACCAGGCATCCTTGCCTAGCATAGGAAGCAACTGGTAAAGAGTTCGCATCTTGAATTTTGGGATCACCTAAAATGTCTTTAGGATAGAGAGATCCAGGATAGGACGCCAGGAGTTGTCTTTTCTGGGCACCAGGAAAAGTCTTGAGTAGAAACCTTGTTCCCTTTCCTCTTCTAGGACAGCCCTTATATTTGAGAGAGAGAACTTGCTTTTGAGCCTCTGCCCACTGATTTTGGGGTAGATCTGGCCAACCATTTGGGGTTGGTAAAGTGTGGAAGTGGAATTTGTATTCTTGGGAAACTATATTTAAAACCCATTTGTCCTGGGTAATGAGTTCCCAGTTTTTTGCCTGCAGAGCAATCTTTCCCCCTAAAGGAGCAGTCAGTTGAGAAGGGCTTGGAAGTTTTAAAGTTAAGTCACTGAGACAGTTTACCATGGGGGGGGGGCAGTCTTACTACTCCCTGCTTTGGAAGTGGGAGCCCCCCATTGCTTAGTCCTGTGCGTACCTTGGGACTGAAGCCTGGGCGTTCTGCTGGTTCTGGGTTTGGACTGAGAAGGCCTAGAAGAGACAGGAAAGGACCAATTCTTATAGGGCAAACACCTACTAAATCTTGGAGGCTGTACTTGCAGGAAATCTTTAACAGTTTGCATAGATTTATCTTTTTCCTCCATCTTTTTGAGTACTACTTCTGCTCTACTGCAGAACAGGCGGGCCTGGTTTAAGGGAGCATCCAGCAATTTAGCTTTAACATGATCTGGCAAAGATTGCTCCTTAAGCCAAGCATGCCTTCTAAGTACAGACCCAGTGACAGCAGCCCTGCAAGATGCCTCTAGTGAATCAAAATTACATTGCAAAGTATGTTTTCCAACTTGTTCAGCAGAATGCATTAAATCCTGTAAATCCGTATTTTCAGCACAGTCAGGAATCAACATAATTTTCTGTTTAAGCAATCGAATAATATGCTGCTGATACTATAACATATGAAACTGGCAGTTTAAGCCCCTAATGGCCAAGGCTGCAGAAGTGTATACCTTCTTACCCCATCTATCCAACGCCCTTAAGCACAGTGTTCAATAATAGCCTCGCATCAGGCTTTGTGCCCACTGAATGGCGCACAGCAACAGTTATCCCACTCTGCAAAGGGGGAGCCACCACTGATCCTGGGAAGTGTCGCCCTATTAGCCTGATGAGCCTGGTCTGCAAGGCCATGGATCATATCATCATGGAACTCAGAAACAAAGACATTGGTAACCTCCAGACTCTGGATCCCACTCAGTTCATGTTTGTGAAAGGCAAATCATGCCTCCTGAACCTGACTGACTTCTTTGAGGCAGTCACCAAAGCCATGGATGAGGGTAAGGTGACCACGCCAAGGCATTCAACACCATCCCCCATTCTGGAATTATAGCTAAACTCACTAAACTAGGGATAAATCCCTATGAAACAAGATGGGTTGCCAACTGGCTCACTGACAGAATCCACGCTGTAAAAGTTGCAGACTCCAACTCTGACCTCAAGGCAGTGACAAGTGGAGTGCCACAGGGTTCTGTACTGGGACCTCTCCTGTTTGGTATCTACTTCTCTGAAGTACAGGCTAACACAGAAGGCCTCTGGCTGACTAAGTTCGCAGATGATTGCAAACTAGGAGCCATAGTCAAGTCCCCAAATGGTGTGGACGTCCTACAGAAGGGCCTCACCGAGACAGATGCCTGGTGTCAGAGGCATGGCCTCAAGCTCAATGCCAAATAGTGCAGTGTCATCTCCTTTGGAAAAAACTCTGTACACATGAACTACCACATAGGCAGCAATCTACTTAACACCAAATGCGTGATAAGAGACCTTGGGACCCAGGTGGACAGTAGTCTCTCCTTTGATAGTCACATCATCACAGTAGTCAGGAAATCCTTCTACGTGGCACACCTAATCATAAAAGGATTCTCATCCAGGAAAAAAAAGAGATCACTGTTCCCCTCTATTCGTCACTCATTAGACCCATTATAGAGTACAATGCCCCTTTTGGAATGTACCTCACAAGACATCTGCAGCAGCTGGAAAGGCCACAGAAATACCTCACAAAGAGGATTGCTGGCCTCAAACAAATGCCCTACACTGACCGCCTCAAAAACTCCAGCTTTACTCCGTAGCATATCGCCTACTTCGAGGTGATCTCTGCCCAACATATAAAGCTATGTCAAACCCAGAGCTGTTGGACATGCTACACCTAAAGAAATCCCAATCCCTCCAAGCAACACGCTCTAGGGACCTAAACCTTGTCACCACAACAAACAGGACACGCTGGAGGGATATATTCCTGTCCCAGAGACTTCCTATACTCTGGAACAAGCTACCCATCTATGTCAAGCAAAGTTCTTCATTAGCACTCTTCAAGAAAAATCTTGATGAGTGGATGGGAAATAGGAAATACACCCCGGGGATCACTTCTGTGTCTCTGCTGGACAGTGGCACAGGAAAATAACTTTTTTGGGTGGTGTAAGCTATGGTACCTTGCTGGCTAGGCTTATGTAGACCCTTGGGCCGATAGCCTAGTACCTACCTATGAACCTATGGAATCTCTATCACAGGGGGTAGGATTTTTGCAGTAGTAGCCTTAATGCCCTTGGGTCTCTGTGAAATGGTCTCAGGATCCGCAGCAGGATTTTTAAAGAGGAACTTGAAAGAGTTAGGAACCCTGTAATATCTATCCAGTTTTCTGAGAGCAGAAGGTAAGGAGTCAGGGGCCAAGCTAGATTCCAAAAATGCATCATCAACGATGTCCAGTACAGGGGGGATAGCTAAAGGCCTGTGTTGGGGCAGGAGTAAGAAATCCCTAATGCTGTTTTTAGAATCAGAGTAATCCTGGCTTTCCCAGTGAAAATGCTCCCTAAGAGTATGCAAGGTTTCACTAAGAGAGAAATCCTCTGGAGGGGAAGCAGAGGGAATAGAGTCCTCTGAATCAGAATCCTCATAAGTAGAGAAGGGTAAATTCTGGTCACCAGAGGAAACAGAAATTTCAGAATCCTGATCAGAAGAATCAATCAAATTCAGTGCTAGGTTTCTTAGAGGGGGAAGGTTGGCTTCCCCTGATTAAAGTAATAAAGGTCTTCAGCCATTCTTATCATTTGTTTTTTTAGGCATAGAGGCCTGACCATGCGGTCTTGGCATCAGTTTTCTAGGCATGGATCGAATTTTAGGCCTTGAAGAAGAAGATGGCATTGGTTTAATATGCAAGACAGTAGGCCTGAATACACCCTCAGAAGCCGGTGCCTGCACAGTGGCTCTGGACCCATCCAAGGTAGAGACATCCGCAGGTTCCACAGTTGAAGCATCTCGAGGCATACCGGACTCCGAATGGGTCTCAGTAGAGGCCTGTGCATCTGAAGTAGTGGGTATCGGGGGCTGCAAAAGCACCTCAATGAGTACCGGTGAACTGGTGACTAGCTTAGGAGAAGCATCGTCAGCAGTTTTGGACCTAGGCGGCCTGTCTCTGTCTTTATTTTTGTGTTTTTCGGAAAGTCGGTAGTCAAGTGGCTTACCGAAGCCATATCTGGGTAATTGAACAGAGTACCAAAATATTTAGAAGCGTAAATATACAGATGAATATTTCGTGGTTTAAATAAGGCACAAAACCAACAGCAAGATACGTCGTGGTCAGGGCCTAGACAAGGAATACAGTATGAATGAAAATCTTTATAAGGTATTTGCTTTCCACAAGAAATACAATTACTGACTTTTACTGACATCGGTTTAGAGCAAAAAAAAAGTTTCCCCAATGGGGTACTTGGCTTTAGTTGAAGACTTCGGTTCTGAAACTCGAAAAAGAAAATTTCAGGAGTTGGACGAACGGCACTTGTGAACTGCTTCTGCTTCGGGCACCGCACGGCAAGAAAATCTGATGTAATGGCATTGGCTGCATGCTTTATACCCCTGACTACACATGACGTCATAGAAGATGAGACAGCAACCGATGCAGGACCCAAGACTTTGAAAATCAGGCCGACTGAGGGCTACTGCAAGCAGATGACCCAAATGTGATGACTGCAACAGTCAAACACGAAGAACACCTTTATGTATACACTTTAGATAATGTTTCTCTTGGGGGTTGGAGTTTAGGGTTTTAATTGGGTGGTGATTTAAAGGGGATGTGAGGTTAGTTGTGTGGGGGATAGTTTGGTAAAATGTGTTATTAGAGAAGTTAGGGGTACTGGTGTGGTGAATAGGGTAGTGGAATCCAAGGTAGTACTGGCCTTCGAAGGCGGTGAGGAGGTAAAGGATAGGTAGTATAGACAGCAGAGAGATCGCCAGTGAATACTTAGGTGCTGGTGAACAAAGAGTCCTAGACATTTTAGGGCTTGAGGTTACCTGGATAAGATCAGAAGGAAGGAATAAATAGCGGCACCCTTTTGTGGTGAGAGATAATTGGTATGTGTAAAGAGGCGGGGTAATCTTATGGTGATGAGAGATGCTGATTGGGGGGGATGGGATGAGAGATGCTGACTGGAAGAAACAGGAGGGTGGTGGCTAAGTTAGTATAAATCTAGCACTACTGGGGACGGGTGGGATATGGGGGTAGGGTGTGGCGCGAAGCAAGCCCGCAGGGCAAGCGAAGCAGGGCAAGTCCGATCACAAGATACACACAGCCTGCCTGTAAGTAGACTGTCGATGTTTTTAAATCTCTGTTTGTTGCTTTTATTTATTTTCAGACAGAGAGTACACCAGTTTGCACTAAACGCTACCCGTTTGTTTCTTGAATGAAGGTAGCTGGATAGAGGCTCCCTAAGTGGGCAACTGGGGGAAACCTTGCAGTGCTATGGACCCATGGCCTGCTTAAATAACTGTTCACTTGGTTTACAACAGTTTATACAGATATTAACCTTTTTTGCTTTCCCCTATAGACGGCCAGCAATTAATTTCAAAAGGAAGTTCTTCAGGCAGATGGTGTCTTCCTAGCGACTCTGATTTGGTAGGGCAGGAGTGGTATGTTGAGGGGATAATACCTAACAAAGGATATACAGTTAGCGTTCTAATTTAAACATACAAGAGTCTCATCACTAACATTTACTAAAGGTTACACAAGTGTCTTCACAGTCTAGTATTCCTTGCAAATCACCATGTTTCTAGGCTAGGCTATGTGTGGATAGGTAGTGTGTGCAAGAATCAGGCTACGAATGACTATCAACTCAGCGACTAATATATTACTTGCTTCACAGTGTTAGCATGGTGTACAGTACTTCTAGTCCCACAAAAGTCAGTTTTGGGCAAAATAACAGCTTTAGGCTACAGTTTAGCGACTAACAAGTTCAGCAAAATAACATTATAAAGCACCCAAGAAGTCAGCAATGAGCTAGATCAGCAAAACAACACTTTTAAGCTCCCAATCAGTTAGCAATTGAGTAAACAGTTTGGCGATGAGCCCAACAATGCGTTCCAGCATACAAGTATCTGTTATGGCATATATACACATTACTCGCGGTTTGTTTTTTCTGAAATATGAGCAGGCATCTATAGTGATGCAACAGATACATACAATAGCACTGCCTGTGCAGTTTATCAACAACGCTGACTGAATCAGTTTACTCAGTATTCATGATAACAGTAAAACATTTAGTTTAAATACATGATACTTGGATGACTCTTTTTTTGAAGCAATGACATAACCTTTAATGGTGCACAGTCTATCTGACTGGGTGGTACATCTGGTAAAGACCAATTTGTAGGGGGATCAGAAACAAAAGGAATGAAGTAACCTCTGGAAATTATATTTGGTACCCATCGAACTTCAGAAATTTGTAGCCAAGCACTTGGGTACAGTGAGAGATTACCCCGGACTGCCTCCAGAGACAGACAATTGGGCAACCCTTCAGGGGCGATGAAAGGGACGATCAGAGAAAGCATCTATCACCCTGGTGTTGTGGACTCCCTCTGCCGCGAGAGCGGAACCTTCCATTATAACCTCCCCCTCTGCCTCTTGGGGAGGGTTGGCCATGTGCTTGAGGGAAACCTTTTTGGGATTTACGGAGCCACATTTTCCCTCCTGTTTGACCCTTGGGATAGGGTCTGGATGGAAAGGAAAAACGGACTCCCACAGCAGATAAGGTTTTCCCTTCCTGCTCGCACCTGGTCAAAGTCTCTTTTATCTGTGGTCCAAAAAGAGTTTAACCATCAAAGGGGGCGTTGGAAAAGGAAGACTTGAAGGATTCCGTAAAATTGCATAGACGCATCCAGGAATGTCTCCTAAGAGATAATCCTGATGTGACTGCCCTATTCGCTCCATCAGCTGCATAAGAAATCAGCCTCATGGAGGAGTTCGCAACAGAGGTAAAGGTAGAGAGCTGCGAAAATACTTTGTCAGCAGATCCTGAAGCTACTGAACCTTGAAGGGCATCTCCCAACTCTTTTAGGAGATCCCTTTGTAGCCAAGTAAAATGGGAGAGGTAGTTCAGCGATTGTAAGGCAAAAGCCACTGAAGAAAAAGTACCTATCCATCGTCCTAGACTTTATTAGGAGAATGGATATTTGAGGATGTCTCAGATAACTCCTTCTTTGTGGCTGCTGCTACCACCATAGCATCCACAGGTACTCCCTTGGTCAGAAAGGTTTTGTCTTCTGGAGCAGTAATAAACTTATTAGGCCTCCTTGGGACAGGCTCTACTGTGTCTGGACAGGTCCAAGCTTTCCGAGATATGACCCCTAACAGTTGGTCATATGGCGGTGTCATCCAGGAGGTGGAAAGTCGGGAAAAAAAAGCCTCAAGGTACACTGATTCATCCTCAGTAGGGTTAGAGGTCTTCCAATCACCCCTCTGTCTAAGGATTTCTAGGATGTCTGCAAAAGAGACATCCTCAGAGGGGGGTCTTGGGGACCCTTCTGATGCATCCATATTAGTGTCAGAAGTGACAGACTCAGGTGAGTCAATATGCTTCCTCTTGCAGACTTCTCTTCCTGGGGACCTCACCAATGGGGTAATCTCGGGAGGTTTTGGAAGAGGGGAACCTCCTATGGGGACTCCTTGGGGAATCTGTTTCCCTACACGTAGGGGCAGGCGGGGGAGAAGAGGCTGCTACCTGCTGATGGAGGGATGTCGGGTCCAATGGCAGGGCTTTAGTACTTGACAAAGCTCTCTCTATAGCCTCAAAAGCCTTACCACCCAGCCCTGAAGAAGATCTCTGCTCCGAGGAAGCGGAAGGTCGACTCCAAACTGAAGGATCAGGCTCCGAAGCGGATCTGGGAGCCGAGCTAACACAAGCCGAAGCACCGAGAGGGAAAGTCACATCGGAAGAAAAACCAGGGTGACTATCCCTTCCGGAGTTGACCAGAGAGCGCCGGCTCCCAGACCCCTTGGCTCCAGACTGAGCCGATGAAGAGTGATTGGTTCTGAGGAAGCAGGAAGAGTTCTCAGAACTGAGGGTTCCAGCACAATATGACCCAAAACATTAGACTCCGAAAGCGAGGCAGTCGGAGGAGGAACAGTAGACTGAGGATGGGAAGGATCTGAAACCCTTGGGTCCGGAGAAGCTAAAATTTTTGCCAGCGCGGAGTCACAGAGCAGCCTCTTCACCACCCGCTCTACATCCTCATCAGATAGTGTCCTGGAGGAACGAGTGGAGATAAATGGAGATCTCTTCCTTTCCAATATAGGAGATCTTAACGTTGTTGAAACTGGTTCCAAGATCGGTGAATATTTTGATAAAGATGATGGTCTCAGAGCTGATGAAACAGAAGGCACCGCGAAGCAGAATTGGAGTCAGAACTCTTCGGCTCCGTTGCTTTTTTATTTTTTTGTTGGTTCCGAAGCAGGAGCCAATGGAGATTTTCTTTTTTGATTTTTTGAAACAGTCTGACCTTGTTTCAGCTGTTCTTGGAAGAAACTTCTCATCAAACCCCTATCAATAAGTTTCCTTTTACGTTCATTAAGAACCCTGGTACTGAATGCATGACAAAAGGTACAGGGTTCTTGCAAATGAGGCTCTCCAAGACAATACACACAGCTGGTGTGACTGCTGGTCGACATCTTCTAAGAACACTCATCAGACTTTTTAAAGCCAGAAGGGCGGTGTACTCTGTCTTTATCCTTTGACATTTTAAAAGAAACAAATACAACAATAACAGTACAACTATGAAGAAATATTTATTTTTTTATATATAGAAAAAAAGAAACTAGCACACAGAGAGGAAGGCCCTCTAATTTAAACAAGCCACTACGGCCCTCTAACTTAAATGGGCCGTACAATCCTTAAAGAAAGGGACAGCGGATCACTCTGGGAATTGCAGTGGTGCACTATAGGATAGGGGATAGCCTCGAGCCAGTAAAAGCTCTCGAGCTTTAGTATCGGCAGAGTCAGAGCAGAGGTTTGGTTCCAAACCCATCCAGCAAGAATTACGGTGAGATTGGACTACATAACATTATGATTTATTTGCAGAAGTGGGGGGTAGCCATGGGCACCCCCTACGCAAATTCATACGCAAACTTGGCTATCACTGGAAGAAAGAACATTTACTTAAGAGTGTTTATGAAATGCACATAAAATGTACAGGCGCTTTGTTGATGATACTTCTACGTTGTGGGATGGAGGGTTACCTCTTTTATTGGACTTAATTAAGTACTTAGAGTCTACAACAGATTTTTTTTTAAGATTTACAGTATCTCGTTCTCATGACAGCATTGATTTCCTGGATGTTTCTGTATACAGAGATATGCTAGGTAATATAAACACTAACTTTTTTTTGAAAAACATGCTGGAAAAAATAGTCTTTTGGACTACAACAGTATGCACCCCTAGGCATGTGTTCCCGAATATTGTTAAAGGACAATTAAATGGGGTTAAGAATATATGCAATTTACATACGGACAGGGAGAATGAATTTGATTATTTACATCAATTTATGGAGAGGGGATACAACGAAACTGTTTTCCGAGGCCAAGGATGGTATAATTTAATAAGGTAATGAAATTATTAGTAAAGATATAGTACACACAACAAACCACTGTAAAGAAAAATAGAATGCGTTTCATTACTAGATATGCCAGTGATAGCAACAAGGTTTGCAGTATAATTAAGAAAAATTGGAATTTCTTGACAATAGATAGAGAAACACAGAAAATAATAGGTGAAGTTCCTGGCTTTGCGTATAAAAACAACAGTAACTGAAACAGTTACTTTGTAATGATCGACAGAGAAAGACTATGGTTTCGAACAAACTAGGAACACACCCTTGTAAAAGTTGTAGAATGTGTCGATATATACATATATGTCAGGACTTTAAACATCCAGTTTACCCTTCATTTGTCAGCCTAGATTATATGTCACTTGCAATACAACCAACTTAGTCTATATGGCAGAGTGCAAAGGATGCAAGTGTTTTTATGTAGGTAAAACACAGAAACGCCTTAGAGACAGGATGTATCAACATATATATGACATAGAAAATAATAATAAACTAAATACGTTAGCCTAACATATTATGGACTTTCCTGCACATGAATTTGGATTTAGGGTTTTACAAATAGTTGTGAATGACAGGAGAGGAGGTAATTTAAATAATCAAGTGGAACGGGTAGAGCTGAAGTGGATTTTAAAGTTGCAAGCGCATGTATATCCAGGTTTAAACAATTATGCGTGCATAAAACCGGAGCTGGAAGCTTGCCCTCTTTAAATGAGTACATAATTGAATTCTAAGTAATTGATTTACTTAATTTTTTAATTGATGTATTAACTGAGTTTTAAATTAGTTAATTGATGCAGTTTTGACTATAAAATGTGTATGTGCTTTTACATTTCTATTGGAGACTTGAAAAAGTGCAGAGTTCTATGTGAAAGCGCTTGTCCAAATTAATATTGCTGTCTATTAAGCCATGGTGGTCATCTGGAGTTTTTGTTTTAAAACATTAAGAACAATAATTTTACAATTTTCGAGGGAAAACAGGCTTACGGTATATTTAAAGAGAAAGTGACAGGAGATAATCTGATAGGAGTAACGAAGTAAGTGAAGAAGGGGGAATACGGTGGTATAAGGAATAAAAAGATACTTGTTCACATTTAGGGATATAGTTTATTCTAGTTTTGAGCAAGAATAGAGCCAGATTTTAGCTAGGCAGTCTCTCAGATGGGTTTTGAAAGATGGGGAGGAGGGTATTGACCTACAAACTGCACAAAATCACTGCTACGGAGGGGTCAGTATAAGGATAAATAAAGCATCTCAGTGGATGTTACACTACAATTAAGACAGAGATGAATTCTGTTGGCTGTACAATTTGGTACAGATCCTCAGGGTCAGAGGAATGGTGCTCATGACCAGGTGTTGGAGAAATTATGTTCATGAGTGCATCAGAGGAATAACTCAGCTGCAATTCCAAATGACTGGAAATCTAAATGGAAGTGATACATTTTGAGATGCATAGCAATTCATCATTTACGATATGGTGTGGGTGAGTGTGTTTGTGTGTATGTACATCCTGCAGGGGACAGACATACTTTCCAGGAGTGGTTCGCTACCTTAAACTTGTTGCTTGCTGCGATGCATTCCTGCATTCCTGAATAAGGCACAATGGGTATCAGAAGCACTGAAGGGCATGTTTATAGGGTCTATATCAAAAGACAGACAGCTAAAAACACCGAACACCCTTACCTTGAGACTGCTTAACCAAAAGCAGGAAATGTCGAATGGCCAGAACAGTGATTTTTCCCCAGGGAAAAAAAAAAAATCGCTGGGCCACTGTCAGGAGTTTGCCATTTCCTCCACTGTAGTGTAATCTCGGAGTAGGTATATTTATGTAGGCAAAGCCCCCACTTTATTTTGTCTGTTTTTTGTTTTGTTTTTTTGTTTGTTAGCCCAGCGATTTTTTTCTCTGGGGGGGGGAATTCGCTGTTCTGGTCATTCGAGATTTCCTGTTTTCGGTTAAGCAGTATCGAGGTAAGGATATCTGGTGTTTTTAGCTGTCGATGTAGTGATATAGACCCGATTTATACTTGCGTTTTGCAGGCATTTTTTGTTCCATGCCAAAGTGCCTAATGTCAGTTTGTCGAGTTCTTTTTTCTCTAACACTAAGCACTTGCTGAACATTTTTTTTTTTGCACCCATTAACTTTTTCTTCCACTCAAGACTCTGATGTCAACAGGTAGTGCTTTTTTCAATAAATCCTTTGTCATAGCCCAATCTTTTTAAGGTTCCTCCACTTACTCTAACTGCATTATACATGGTACTTATTACTTGTACCATTTAACTTATCAAATAAAATAACTGGTCTGTTCTCAGAGCAAATCACTACTCGCACAAAATGCAGACATTATATAATTCACGAATCTGTACAGAACTTTCATATTGATCAGTGCCATGGCTAGACAATGTAGTGGAAGAAGAGTTTTGTTTTTTGCCTAGTTACTGTGCTTAGCCTGCAGTGTATCAGCATGTTAGATAAGAAGAGCAGTATGATCTAATCAGCTTGTCAGTACAGGGTCCATGGGAAACCAGAGGCTGCTGTTCACAAATGGGGTTTCTGAACAGGATTTACTTCAGCATACAAAGATGTTTAAATATTTAGAACTTCTGGGTGTTTGCACTGTTAGCACAATATCCGAAACATAACTGGTGGATCTGAACACATGGGGGGGGGGGGTGTGTAGCAAAAAAATAAATTAATTAATACAGCAACAGGGAAGAGATGTTACTGACTAGAGAGCTGCACTTTTACAGTCACCTAAAGTAAAATGAGCTTGGCCAGTAAGCATCAACCCATCAGCAACGGTGTACGCACCTCTAAGCTGGTGCTTTTCAACACCAAACCTTCACTTCTTACTCTGGCACGAATTACCTATGTGAACAAGAGAACTCCTGAATTTCTATATAAAGAAGTGCAATCACGTTTCTACTATCATACTGTTCACTCCATCCTCAGGAAGTAGTAGGATTTCTCTGTCTCAGAGGAGGAGCATCCTCTTATAAATTACATTGGCAGGTTATGTGCAAGCCACTTTAAAAAAAAAACTTTGATAACGTAATAGCAGTGTTTTAATTGGAATTAAGACATAGTCAGTGATGTGTTTAGAGCTTATTATTCCAATGGCAGGGCTTCTGGAATTCAGCAGGTATGGACATGGCAGAGTTGAAGATGTTAAGATTTGCACTGGGTGTGACGAGGAAGGACAAGATTAGGAATAAGTATATTAGAGGGTCAGCTCAATTGGAAGGTTTGGAGACAAAGCCAGAGAGGCAAGATTAAGTTGGTTTGGACATGTGCTGAGGAGGGATGCAGAGTATATTTGGAAAAAAGACGCTAAGGATGAAGCTGCCAGGTAACAGGAAAAGAGGAAGGCCTAAGGTAAGGTTTATGGATGTGGTGAGAGGACATGCAGGTGGTTGGTGTGACAGAGCAAGATGAAGAGGACAGGAAGAAATGGAAACAGTTTATCTGCTGTGGCGACCCCTGACGGGAGTAGCCGAAAGACGAAGAAGGACATCTTGGTCCCCTGGTGGCCACGATGGTGCAGCAGTTAGCATCGTCACCTCAAAGCAAGAGGTTCTCTGGTTCGATTCTTGGCTGGGGTGCCTCCTGTTCGGAATCTGCATATCCTCCCTGTGGTCGTGTGAGATTCCTCTGGGTGCTCCGGTTTCCTCCCACATCCCAAAACATGCTGTAGGTGAATTGGACACACTAAACTGGCCCTAGGTGTGAGTGTGTGCACGCCTTCTGTGGAAGGTTGGGCTCCAGGCTGGCAACTCAACATAGTAAAACTCCATTGCCAATCGTTCTGCAGACCGTTGTTCTGCTGTGGTGACCCCTAACCGGGATAAGGCGAAAGGAGATTATGGACATCTTGGTCCCTTAGTCTTTCAATAGTCCCTACCTGCTGTACAAGTTATGACAATCTTTTCCCAGTCCTCATAAGAACTTCCTGCTGTATTTTCCATGCAGTTTTTTTAATATGCATTTGGAATTTAATATACCATCAGAAATATCTTTAAAATAATCTCTTGCCCTTTCGTGGGAAAAAAAAATGTCCTTGCATTTTGCATGAAATGTCCCCCCTGTACATTCAAAGTATACATCTTGTCTTTGTCCTACTATTCTCATACGGCAGTTTCTCTGAATCTGTTTAACTCTGACATCTTGAATTTTCTCCTCTGTCCTTCAGTTATATATTTATATGAGTGACGGGTATCTCTTTCATCACAAGAAAAGATTTCACCGCCCCTACTCTGGCAGAGTTTATAATGTATGTTCCAGGGGTGGGGATGAGGGAGTGAAAACTCTTTCCCTTAAGAAAATATTGTTAGCTTCTGGACTTGCCTGTTGAAAAAAAAAGGTATATATGTAATTAAAGCATACATGGTTTCATGAATTTTGACTGAAATGTGTCAAAAAAAAAAGATGCAGGAAAAGATTTACATTTGTGGAACAAAGAACCTGTTTTCATGCCCATTTATGTGATGATAAACTTTGGGCAGAAGTGAAGAATTAATCCAAGTATATTTTGCACCACAACAAAATATCTAAAATACCATACTTTCAAGTAATTAAAGCAGAAGAGCCAAAATGAGAAGTTATGTTCTTACCATAATGTTCCATGTTAGTTGTCTTCCTCTCACCATCTTTCTTGCTGGATGGGTTCGGAGCCTATGGACACTAACACTATGGACATATATGTCCCACCACAACAGAGAATAATCCACCTAATCATAGATACAAAAAGGAGAAGGATATATATATATATATATATATATATATATATATATATATATATATATATATATATATATATATATATATATATATATATACATATATATATATATATATATATATATATATATATATATATACATATATATATATATATATATATATTTATATAAATAAGCCCTCTAGAGAGCTAGCAAAAAGAGGGAGCAAGGGAGCTAGCTGGGGAAATAACTGAGGTGGCAATAATTCTCACAAGGTACTCTGGATCTCCCAGGCTAGGGGGATGGAGGGTGGGACGCAAGAAAGAAGGCGAAAAGAAGACAACTAACATGGAACATTTATGGTAAGAACTTAACTTCTCAATGTTAAGTTGTCAATCTCGCCTTCATTCTTGCTGGATAGGACAGCGTCCCTAGCACCTAAATCCTGGGTGGCTCAATGGAACAAACTCTTGAGCACCGTGGAACCAAAATCAGCCCGACATCTGGAGGCCATATCGAGCTTGTAATGATAAATGAAGGTATGAGGAGAGGCCCAAGTGGCCGCTGTGCAAATGGAATCCATCGGCAATCTTGCCTGAAAGGCTACTGAAGAAGCTAAAGCTCTGGTTGAATGATCTCTAGGCTTAGTAGGAAGTTCGCTGTTCCTCAACTGATAAATCAACATGATAAGACAGGACAACCACCTGGACAAAAGAGACTGGTTGGCCTTGCTTCCCTTCCTCATAAGACAGGAAGAGTTGGTTTGATTTTCTCATTTGCTTAGTTCTATCCAGGTAGAAGCGTAATTGACGGTGAACGTCCAAACAATGCAACCTTCGTTCAGCTCTATTGTTGTAATTTGGGAAGAAGACTGTAAGATCTGTGGTCTGATTCAGATTTTTCTCTGAGATTTTGGGTAAAAAGGACGGATTAGTCCTAAGTGGCACTCTGTCTTTGTGAAAAACAAGATAAGGAGGGCGAACACAAAGGGCTTGAAGTTCCGAGACCCTTCTTGCTGGGGTGATGGCTACTAAGAAGAGTGTTTTCCATGAGAGCAACTTCAACGAACAAGAAGCTGCCGGCTCAAAGGGAGAAAGAATTAAGGAAGACAGTACCAAACTTAAGTCCCACGGTGGGGGAGGTTCCTTAACTGGGGGCCTAAGTAAAAGGGTTCCTTTTAAAAAGGCTTTGTAAAGTTTGTGAGACATGATGCTGGTCTCTGACAAGCCAACGTGGAAATTTGCAATAGCTGCCAGTTGAACTCAGATGGTAGCTGAGGAGGAGCCCAATCGAAAGAGTTCTGCTAGAAACTCTAGAACTGTCTGGACAGGAGCCATAAAGGGGTCCACGTGCTTTTCCCCTGCCCAGACAGAGAAACGCTTCCATTTGCTAGCATAAGTCTTTCTGGTAGTAGACTTGTGAGAAGAGAGGATGATATCGCAAACTGGTTGAGAGATAAGGGGAAGCCTGGCTAGGGTTGGAAGTGGAGTAACCAAGCAGTCAGGTTGAGAGATCGAAGAGACTGATGCAGCCCGCCCGATTGATGGGTCAGAAGATCTGGCACTGGGTCCAGATGCCAGGGCTGCTCCAGTAGATGGCGTTGCAGGAATGGAAACCAAATTTGTCGAGGCCAGTAAGGGGCAATGAGGATCATCCTGGCTCTCAAGGCAGTTGCTTTCTGGACTAATTGAGTAATCAAGGGAAAGGGGGGGGAATGCATACAGAAGACCCCGGGGCCAATCGTGAACTACGGCGTCTCTGGGGGGTAGACCTGGGAGAAGGAAGAGGGTGAAGAAGTCTGGGCACTTGCTGTTTAGAGGTGTTGCAAAAAGGTCGCAGCAAGGCTGATCCCACCTTCTGAAAATTCTTTCTGCTACTGTTTGGTTGAGAGACCACTCGTGAGGCAGGAGAATGGCTCTGCTCAGTCTGTCCGCTATGATGTTGGACTTCACGGGAATATGCTTTGCTACCAGAAACCGTTGAGAAGAGATCGCCCATTGCCAAAGTCTGAGTGCTTCTCGACATAGGGGGTAGGATCTGGTTCCGCCCTGCTTGTTGATGTACCACACTACAGACATATTGTCTGTTTGAATTGCAATAGTCCCGGTGGGAAGAGAGTCCTGAAGGGCCTGCAACGCTAAAAGTACCGCTCTCATTTCCAAGACATTTATGTGCAAGTGGTATTCGAAGGGTTGCCATATGCCCTGGCCTGTCCTGCCCCGAAAATGCCCCCCCACCCGATCAGGGAGGCATCCATTGTCACAGTGGCAACATGAGGAGGAAGGACCACAGGTCTGCCCTGGAGTACTTGAGGGGAGACCATCCACCAAGAAAGGTGCTACTGCATGACTGATTGATTAGAATGGTGTGTGACATGGGGAGCTGCTGAAAGGACCACTGGGAAAATAGCATCCACTGCAGGATCCGCATATGAAAATGTGCTAGGGGGAGTAAAGTGATTGCTGCTGCCATGAGACCGAGTGTTTATAGTACAAATCTGGCTTGGACTGGTCTCCTGTAATAGGATCTGAACATGGTTGCGAATGTCTGTGTGGGTAGTTTTTCTGAGAGCTCCACTGTGTTTAAAACGGTGCCTATGAAGGTAATAGACTGACAAGGCGACAATGCAGACTTTCCGAAATTTATAGCGATACCTAGCACGTTGCACGTTTGTACAGCATAATCTCTGGATTGGAGTAGTCGATGCCTGGTGGTGGCAGTAAGGAGCCAGTCGTCTAAATATGGAAACACCTGGAATCCTTGTCGTCTCAGGTGAGCCGCAACCACTGCCATGCATTTGGTAAACACCCTGGGGGCTGTGGTGAGGCCAAAGGGCAGGGCTCTGAATTGGTAGTGACTGGCTCCCAGCCGGAAGCGGAGAAACCTTCTGGAGCGCCTGTTCATCTTGATATGGTAGTACGCATCCTGAAGGTCTATTACAACACATCCAATTGTACTGACCCAGAAAGGGTAGAATGGACTGTAGCGTGACCATCCAGAATTTCGTTCTTTGAACAGACTTGTTCAGCCTGCTGAGATCCAGTCCCCTGTCTTTTTTGGTACCAAAAAGAACTTGGAGTAGATACCGGATCCTTGTTGGTCTGCTGGGACTGGCTGGATGGCCCTTTTTCTTAGCAGCTTTGAAATTTCTAGTGCTGCTAGATCACTCAGGCCGGGTGGAACATCTGGAAGGTGCCCTTTTGGCTGTTGTGGGGTGTGAGTAAAGGGAATTTTGTAGCCCTCGGATACGATCGACCGTACCCCATTTGTCTTGCATGAGGGAATGCCAGGCTTCTGGGTACAGTGATAGTCTTCCCCCGACTGCCTCCGAAGGTGGACAGTCGGGCAGCCCCTCAGGGGTGCTGGAAGGGCTCGTCAGAGAAAGATTCTCTGCTACCCTGATTCTGCGGACCCCCCGCCCCTCTGGTGGCATCTATTATTGTTCCCTCCTCTGGCTCTGGAGGGAAGCTCACCACGTGCATCAGGCAATACTCCCTGAGGTTTGCAGAACCACATTTTCCCACCTTTCTGACCCTTAAGGTATGGTCTAGAAGGGGTAAGAAAAATGGACTCCTACGGCAGAGAGAGTCTTGTCTTCCTGCTCGCACCTGGTCAATGTATCCTTCACTTGAGGTCCAAACAAGGGAGAACCATCAAATGGGGTGTTAGTGAAAGATGCCTTGAAGGGGTCGGCAAAGTTGCAAAGCCGCATCCAGGCGTGTCTCCTTAGAGCAATGCCCGTGCCTGCAGCCCTACTCGCTCCATCGGCGGCATAGGAGATGAGCCGCATGGAGGAGTTTACTATAGAGTACAGGGTCCCTAGCTGGGAGTTGATCCTTTCCTGAGACCCCGCAGCTGATGGGTCCTGTAAGGTATCACCTAGTTCTTTGAGAAGGTCTCTCTGAAGACGGGTGAAATGGCACAAGTAATTCAGCGAATGCATGGTAAAGGTCGCTGAAGAAAACATCTGCTTGCCGTACCTATCCATAGTCCTAGATTCCTTATTAGGAGGATGGACAGGAACTGAAGGGTCAGCCAACTCCTTCTTAGTGGCCGCCGCCACCACCATGGCATCAATGGGGACGCCCTTAGTGAGAAAAGTACAGTTTTGTACCTACCATAAATGTAGATGTCCGATAGGTATGCATCTGCAGTCATAACATATGGGTTGTCCTGCCTCGGGCAGCCCTTCGGTCGGCCGGATTCCAAAGTCTGGGTCTGGCCTCGGCTGATGTCGCACTCTCCCCGATGTCAGAGCGTCTGGGGTATAAAAAGCATCAGCCTACGCCATTTTCCTCAATTTTTCTTGCCCCAGATGCCAGGTGCCCTCTAGGAAGGCCAAATTTGGATAAATGCAGACAAGTTCCAAACATTTGCAAAATTATATACATGTATAAACAAACAAATACTCCATAATAGATTCCCCCAGCTAGCTAAAAGAGGGGTAAGTACCTTAGGAATACCACAGAGGGGTAGGAGGGAGGGTAAACCTGACTGCAGATGCATACCTATCGGACATCTACATTTATGGTAGGTACAAAACTGTACTATGTCCTTCAAGGATGCATCTGCAGTCATAACATATGGGTAGAATACCATAGCCAATCTGGGGGAGGAGGTACTAAGAAAAGGATGGTGTAGTTAAGATCCCCTGCAGGACTGCAGTAGCAAAACCTGCTCTGGATCTGGAGTATAAAGGGAGATTGTAATGCTTGGCAAATGTATGCACGGAGCTCCAAGTAGCAGCTTCCAAAATGTCCTTGGTAGCCACCCCTCGTAGGAAGGCTGTAGTGGTGGCCGTGGCCCTTGTGGAATGAGGCCTGATGTTTTCAGGAACTGTCTTTCCATGAAAGGAGTAGCAAAACCGAATGCAATTTCCTATCCATTTTGAAATTGTCCGTTTGGAAATTGCTTTTCCTTGCACTCCAGTAGCATATGCTACAAAAAGTTGGTCAGTTTTTCTGCTAGTTTTTGTTCTGTCCAAGTAGTAGCGTAGTTGTCTGTGTATATCCAGGGTGTGCAAAAGTTTCTCCCCTCTATTCTGTGGATTAGGGAAGAACGTAGGCAAGTGAATAGCTTGGTTCAAGGATACCCTAGATACCACCTTTGGCATAAAGGTAGGATTGGTTCTTAGTGAAACTCTATCCTGATGAAAAATAAGAAATGGCTGCACTGCCATTAATGCTTGTAACTCAGATACTCTTCTTGCTGAAGTGATTGCCAGAAGGAATGCAGTTTTCCAAGACAGAAACTGTAGATCCGCCGATGCTGCTGGTTCAAAAGGAGGGAGTGTCAGTTTTTCCAGCACAAAGTTGAGATCCCAAGCAAAACAGTTTGATTGGGTTTTAAGGAATTTTCCAGGCAGTCAGCTGCAATGTTTTCAAGTTGGGATGCAGGGTCTTGAAATTGTTCTGCGTCAGAAGAAGAGGCCATATGGGGAGAGGCCATGAGTTTGCCTGAGACATGCTTCTCAATAATGGATACCAATGTTGCCTTGGCCAGTCTGGAGCTATTAGTATCACTGTTGGCTGTTCCTCCCTGATTTTCAGTAGAACCTTGTACATCAATGGGAGAGGTGGGAAGGCATATACTTTTAGGGCTTTCCAACTGAAAGAGAGAGAGTCCACCCTCCAAGCTTGTGGGTGATATGTCCTTGAGCAGAATGTCTTCAGTTGATGGTTGAGTGGGGAGGTGAACAGATCTATCTCCGGCATTCCCCATGTCTTTGCTATGAGTTGGAAGATGTCTGGGTGCAGCCTCCATTCGTGAGCATCCATGACAGTTCTGCTTAAGCTGTCTGCCAGTGCATTTCCTTTCCCTGGCACGAATTGTGACTGTAGTTGGATATTGAGTTTCAGGCATAGTTCCCATAGATCCATAGCCATCGGGCATAGAGGGTAAGAGTGCGTGCCTCCCTGCTTGTTTATGTACCACATGACAGTGGTGTTGTCTGTCCTTATTAACAGGTGGCCTTGTTGGAGGAATGGTTTGAAGGCCTCGATTGCATGCATCACTGCCAGCATTTCCTTTTGGTTTATGTGCATGCTTAGTTGTCCTTAAGGCTATGGGCCTTGGATACATTTGTCCTCCATGTGTGCTCCCCATCCTCGGTCTGAGGCGTCCGTAGTAATGGTCTGCCTTGTTTTTGGTTTGTTGAAAGGCAACCCTCTGTTGGACTGGCAGGCCTGAGCCCACCACAGAAATTCCTTTTGAAGGCATGGAATGATTGGTATCAAGGTTTCCAAGCTGTGACTGTGTTGAGACCATACACTCCTTAGGTACCATTGTAATTTCCTCATATGTAGCCTGGCATGCGGTATCAGAATTATGCAGGATGCCATGTAACCCAGAGCCTGCAGGATTTTCCTTGCAGTAAGCGGAGTTTGTCTTGTCAGAGTCATGAAGTAATCTGGGAGTTGTTTTGGTTTCTCTTCTGTGAGAAATGCCATTTGGGTGGTTGTGTCCAGATCTGCACCCAAAAAGGTTATCCTTTGGGATGGTACTAGTCTTGACTTTTGGATGTTGACCGTGTATCCCAAGGCCTGTAGCAGGTGTATGGCATAGGCCAAGTCCTTTATCAAATTTCCCTTGTTGTCCGCTTGTATTAGGCAGTCGTCCAGGTATGGGTAAATTTGAATTCCCTTTAGTCTGCAATGTGCAATTACTGATGCCAGGCATTTCGTGAATACTCTGGGCGCAGTAGATAAGCCAAAGGGCAATGCTGAGAATTGATAATGCTCTGATCCTGCAAGAAATCTGAGGTGTCTTCTGCAACTTGGTCGAATAGGGACGTGCAGGTATGCCTCCTTGAGATCTAGAGTCACCAGCCAAGACTCCTTGCCCAACATGGGAAGAAGTTGCTGTAGGGTCAGCATCTTGAATTTTGGCACAATGAGATAAGTGTTCAGTGCGGACAGGTCGAGAATAGGCCTCCATTGATTTTCTTTTCTTGGTACAAGGAATAGTCTGGAGTAAAATCCTTGGCCTTGCTCTGAATATGGTACCTGTTCTATAGCTTTCATCTGAAGTAAATTGTTGATCTGTCTTAAAGCCTCTGCCCTCTGATTTGGTGGAAGGTTTGGCATTCCATTTCTTTTTGGCAAAGTGTGGAAGTGGAACCTGTATCCTTTGTCTATTATTTGCAGTGTCCATGTATCCTTTGTGATATAATGCCAGTTTTTTGAGAATAAAGCCAGCTTTCCGCCCAAGGGTGCTTCCAGTTGATCCCTGGTAGGCGGAATCAGAGGTAAGTCATTGGGCCTGTCCGGGTGTAGTAGTTGTTGCTGTTGCACTACTCCTTTGGTTGGCAGGCTGCCACTGACGGCCTCTGTAGGAGCCCTTGGATTGACCTCTGCCTCTAGGGTGCCTGTTCCTGCCTCTCTGGGCTCTGTCCGAGTCTGGAAAGGACCAATTTTTAGTAGGCCAATTTCTGCTGAATCTGGGTGGTTGTACTTGCAGGAAATCTTTAACTGTTTGCATAGATTTTGCCTTTTCTTCAACCTTTTTTAAGATCTCCTGAGCAGAGGAGCCAAATAAATTTTGTTTCTCCATTGGAGCATCCAGGAGTTTAGCTTTAACATGGTCTGGCAAAGATTGTTCCTTCAGCCAGGCATGCCTAAGGATAACTGCCCCAGTCATAGCTGATCTAAATGAAGCCTCCAGTGCATCATAGCCACATTTTAAGAAATGGTTACTAACCTGTTGTGAATTGTGTACTAAATCCTGAAGGGATTTACGGTCTAGGGGTTCAGGAGAAAAAAGTTTCTTACTCAGTTCATCTAACAAATACTCTTGGTACTATATCATATGAAATTGACAATTTAATGCCCTGACAGAAAGAGTTGCAGAAGTATATACCTTCTTTCCCCATCTCTCTAAGGCTCTAGACTCTCTGTCAGAGGGTAGAGGATTTTTGGCAGTAGTGGCCGCAACCCCTTTAGGGCCCTGAGAAATAGTTTCTGGGTCTGCAGAATGGGCTTTATACAGATGGAAATGAGAATCCGGAACCCTGTAGTATCTGTCAGGCTTGGCAGGGGCCGGAGGAAGAGCATCAGGGGCTGTACTGACATCATTGTACACATCATCAATTACATTCAGAACAGGAGGTATAGCTAAGGGCCTGTGTTGAGGCAAATGCAAAAAGGTCCTTAATCTTTTTCTAGAATCAGAGAAATCCTGACCTTGCCATTGAAAATGCTCCCTCATGGAGTGTAGAGTCTCACCGAAGGAAAATTCTTCAGGAGGGGAGGCCGAAGGGATAGATTCCTCAGCATCTGAATCCTCATAAGGCGAGTAAGCCCCCTCCTGGTGGTCTTGACAACTCAGAGCCATCCGAGGAATCATCTGAAGAGTGTGGGTCTGAGGGGTCAGTCCTGGGCCTTTTATCCGGAGGAGGGTGAGGAGCCCTGTCTGGGTGAGGTTGTGAGCCCCTAATTAAGGATATAAGGTCCTCTGCAAGGCTGAGGATCTGTGAACTGGAGGAAGGCCTCTGGGAGGTAGTTTTGGTAGGCAGAGCTTTAGATAGTTTGGCAGCTTTAGCCCTGGAGAAAGCCTTAATGGACATGGAAGCAGGGGGCCTAGCTGCCCCACGTGCAGGAGTAGAAATGTCCAGAGGTATGGTGTCAGACATTTCCTGAACACTGGGTTCGGTAGGAAGTTCGGTAGCCGACTCAGCCGGGGCCTCTCAGGCCTCGGTGGTCGGATGAAAGGTTTCGGAAGAAGGAATCACCGTGGAATCGGTTTTGGCCGAAACAGAGACACTCGCGGTAGGCCTAGCCGTGGTTTCAGCCGAAACCGCGGGCCGCGAGTGTCGGTCCTTTTCCTTGCGTTTTTTCACAATATGCGAAGTCGGAGTCTCCGACGGCATTTTATAAGCAAAAGTGGCACCAAAAAATTCCTCTGCAAACTCCGACCGACACCTAAGAGTTCGTCGGTTGAAGGAAGCACAGGCTGAACAGGCCGATACGTCGTGGTCTGGGCCTAAGCAAGGAAGGCAGTAGGAATGGAAATCCTTATGAGGTATTTGTTTCCCACAAGTTAAACAATTATTTACTTTGTCTGACATCGGCCGAGGCAAGAAAGAGTCCTCAACGGGGTACTTAGCTTTTTTCGAAGTCTTCGGTAGCTGAATTCACTTGATCTGACCGACTGGCACTTGCGAACAGCTTCTGCTTCGGGCACCATGCGGCAAGAAAGACGGAGGAAAATGGCGTCGGCTGATGCTTTTATACCCCAGACGGTCTGACGTCGGGGAGAGTGCGACATCAGCCGAGGCCAGACCCAGACTTTGGAATCCGGCCGACCGAAGGGCTGCCCGAGGCAGGACAACCCATATGTTATGACTGCAGATGCATCCTTGAAGGACATCTGCTTGTCTGAAGGGGCTGTAATAAATTTTGTGGGCCTCCGGGGAGTTGGTTCCATAGTATCCAGAGCCATCCACGCCTTCCGAGCCACCACCTCCATGAGTGGTCGAAAGGCGGGGACACCCAGGAGGTGGAAGGGCGAGAACAGAATGCATTCAGGTACACCGACTCGTCCTCGGAAGGGCTGAGGGCAGACCAGCTCCTCCTCTGTTTAAGGATCTCTAGGATGTCAGAAAATGAGACATCCTCAGAGGGGGACCTTGGGGACCCTTCCGAATCATCCAGGTCGGTGTCAGATGTCACTGACTCCGGGAAGTCCACATGCTTCCTCTTGCATGTCCTCTTCCGAGGGGGCTCCCCCGCAGGATCAGGAGAGGCTTCAGAAGAAGAGGATATGCCTAATGGGGTGACCTGGATTGATGGTTCTCCACGCTTAGGTTCAGGAGGGTAGGCAGAGGCCGAAGCAGGCACCACGGAAGGAGGGGCCGATGGGGCTGACCGTGGTGGCAGTATAGGAGCCAACACGCTCCTCATGACCTCAAAGGCGCCCCCATCAGGCAGAGAGGAGGGACCCAGCTCCAAAGAGGTGAGAGCTCCTCCCGGCACCGAGAGGGACGGCTCCGAGGCTGATGGGGCCGAGCTCACCTGCGCCGACGCTTTGAGAGGGAGAACGGGGTCGGACAAGGGTCCGATGTCACTCACCCCCTCGGAACAGACGAGGGAGTCTCGGCGCCCGGATCCCTCCAAGGACAGAGCCAAAGGAACCGATAAGGGTGGAATCGGTTCCAACGCCCCCACGATACCAACCCCGACGGCCTCCGGCTCCGAGCTCGAAGGGATAGTCGGAGGAGGAACTGGAGCAGGCACTGGGGAAGCCGCTGTCTGTTGAGATGGGCTATGCAATAACTGGGCGAGCACCTGTGACTTCAAAAGCCTACTGACTACCCTCTTGAGGTCGTGGTCCGAAAGCCTGGAAGATCTAGAGGAGTGAGACCTATGGCTCTGCTCTGACAGCAAAGGGGTCGGAGCCGACCTGACCGACTCCACTGAGGAAGATCGGGAGCGCTTTCGGCTTGGAGACTGCTCCAATGCCAAGGTTGGAGCCGACTGAGGCCTCGATGCATCGGTTCCGGCCGGAACCGACGAGGCAGAAGAAGGTCCGCTCAGTGTCGGCTCCGGACATGGAGCCGACGGTTTGGCGGGCTTAGAAGGTTTTCCTGACAGAGGCTTGGTAGGAGAACCTTCGGGCTTCAATAAGCCCCTTAAGATGAGCTTATTTCTGCACTCCTGCAGGACTCTTGGGCTAAAAGCATGACAGATGGAACAAGAGTCCTGCAGGTGCAGAGAGCGCAAACAATATACACAAGAAGTTCGACCGTCTGTCAGAGACATCGTCTGACAGCACGAGTCACACTTCTTGAATCCCGATATCTTGGTATCCTTAGACATGATACCACAGGAACGGGACAACAAAGTCATAAGTATACAAAACACACGCAGCACTTGACAGACACTCTTAAAGTTACTACAGTAAAACAAAATTCCACACACACACCTACTAAAGGAACCTGTATAACCCTACTGTACAAACTACTATAAAAGGGGGGGGGGTAAAGGCCTAACCACCTTAAGGGTGGAAAAGAGTAGGAAAAACTAATAAGGGAGGGAAGACTAGTCGAGTGACTACTAATAGTACTAGAAAAAATCTAGGGAAAAAATATCAATCGAAAACTAACTAGAATTATAAAAAATTTTAAATATGACCTGGAGCCGGTGAAAACGCAACCTCATAGCTTAAGCGGCAAACGAGATCTGGGTATATGACGCCTAGCATTATGGGACATAGCATAGCCTCAAGCCGGTAAAAATAGCTCTCGAGCTTTAGTATTAGGCCGAGTCGGAGCCGAGGATCGGCTACGAACCCATCCAGCAAGAATGAAGGCGAGATTGACAACTTAACATTAAGCGTTCTGCAGTTCTGATGCTCCTAACTGTATAGTATCAGCTTTAAGTACATTTGGTAGCTGAACACCTGTTGTTACTGCGTGAAAATGTAACACTGAAATCCAAGTTGGGTATTTTATTTCATTGGAGGGAAGCCTTTAACACATTGTATTTTTTATTTAGTGTTTGAGTGTGTGTGTGTGTGTGTGTGTGTGTGTGTGTGTGTGTGTGTGTGTGTGTGTGTGTGTGTGTGTGTGTGTGCGTGCATATTGGGAATAACTGAGAAACTTCAAATAAAGCTGATCTAATTTGTCTTGTTTCAATGTTTGATAGCACATAAATAACCACAAACTTTAATTAGGTCTAAAAATAGGGTTTTGTTTTTTCACATTTTACATGTATAAGCAGAATTAATTTATACTATGGATGCTGAAGAACTGGAAAGGAATATTTCTGAATCCCCAATTGTGTCATCATGTCTCCTGGGGCTCTGTCTGAAGAAGTCCGGTTTGTAAGGATGAAACCCGGATTAACAGAGTTATCTTGATTTTATTCTTTGTGCTTTTTACTGCCAATAAATACTTTTGGACATCCACTTCATCAGTTGTTTAATTGCTCTGCCTGTCATAGACAGACATTAGGAAAGGTACAAAGATCATGGGAGATGTGGCAGGAAATTAAAGTGTTATTTTTTTGCATTTTATTTTACTATATAAAAGAAAAAAACACAGCAAACACTAGACCCCAATGATGATGTGCTAAAAACTGAAACAAAAAGTGGATGCTGCAGTCTGTTTTGTACCTTTACAGACTATCTTTAAAGGAGTGCTGTGGCTACATGAAGTCCTGGACTCCACAGTCCAGAGGTCACTGGATATGCACAGAAGGATTTTTTTTTGTCTAGAATGCTGATAAAAATGAGCAGCAGACAAATTGGGTGGTGCTATGTTTACAAAGTACCATCACCCTTAGTTTGCAATGAGATGGGCAAAGGAAGCCCATCATGTTTTAGCCACACTGTCTTTGTATTTCCAGTTGACAAGTAAAACCCATGATCAGGCAACCAGAATTAAAAAAAGAAATGCTATAATTGTATCTTGCTGAGTGCCAAATGTCCATTCCAAAGCACACTAAGAGTAGTCGCAATTTAGGCATGGCACTGGACAGCTCATACACAACTAATTTTACAATAATTTTTTTCCCCCCAAAACAATTCTCTGGCTATTAACAGACCTCCAGGGACATGCAGGTTCATAGTTTTTTATTTCTTTAATTGCAAAACAATTGGGAATAACCAACTAACAATAAAGAATAAATAAATAGTAACAGGAATGAATACAAAGCATAAAATGAATCCTGTAAAGAACAATTTAGTTATAGCACAGCATCAGCAAAACAAATTAATAAAAGGATTAATAACTATAACAATACTAGAACATTAACAGTAGCTGTGACTAATAGTTAAAGTGATAATGACCAGTGAAGTGTTCCATATGGCCATATGCAACGGCTCCTACTAAGCACCTAGTCTACACAGAAAAAGAAATGATTATGTGAAACTACCTCCCATGGGAGTACAGGATCTAGCCTTCCAATTACCTACAATATACCTATAAAGGGCATGAAAGGAATTCTTGTTGGGGGGATGTCTACTAGGAAGATCGCCCGATGTGTTATAAGGAACACAATGAGTTTAAGTCCTGTAAAAAAGCCAAAAAACTTAGCTCAGAGATCCCTTCATCTGTTCCTGGCTGACATGGGAGTCAAAGGTCTGCAAGTGGCATTTACATCCACCAATCACCCTACCTTCACAACCTGAAGGCTACTACCTCATATTACCCACCTTGGTAAGTCCTGGGAGACAACTTCTCAGGACCTTTCAATCTGGTGGTTATGAAGACTCTTAAAAGCAGAGAGTTATACTGTTCAATTATTAACACACAGACTATTTCATTCCAGTTCCTAACAAGCTAGGGCAAAGAAAAACTTTGCTATGCAAGGTAACTCTTGCCCACTGACATCACTAATAACCTGCGCATCCATTCTCAGAGTGTACAAACCCTCGCACATCCACAAAACTTGCATTTAAGATCATGGTCGTCATCAACACAGCCCTCACCAGGCAAGGCCACAGCTGCTGCCTGTGCTTGAGGGTTCAGTACAAGTCTATGTAAAACAGTACCACCTTTTTGTTGAAATATGGGGATTTATTCTGCCTTACGTGGATACTTCTGTAAGACTCTAATGCAACTGAACAGAAGCCTAGTAGCCACCCTCTGGATTGTATTTTTAAATATCTCTTCTACCTCCTGGACCATAGATCCAGTCAAGAGCTCATAAACAGAGTATGGGTATGTACTGTACACTGCTTAGAGCTCCCTTCTTCTAGGAATAATGGGGGGAAGAAAGAACTTCGAGAGTATTTCTAAATTCAGACCCCAAAACAGCAAACTGCAATCTGAAATAGCTTCAGTAGTTCATGCTTTCTATAGTCCATTGGATACAAGTCCATCAAAAGGAGCAAACTCATTCATCCAACATATTTGCTACCACATCCTGTACCCAAATTATGCTTGCAGCTTTCCAGCATTTGTTGACTATCAGCTTCCTATCCACCTTTAATTTAGGTCAACTCCAAATCAGGGTAGCTGCTCCCCAGACATCATCTTGGGGCAGAATCTTGTATATGGATTTGATGTATCAATAGACCAATGAAAAACCACACTACTGCCCCAAGGGGAATCAGCATCTAAACTTTTTACCTATAGGAGGTCCAAATAGGGAGTGGTCTGCATTGTAAGACTGGAGCTGAAACAGAGCAACTGCTCATGCACATATGCCCCAGTGTGGGATGCTAATGGCCACTTCACATATATGAGGGAATGGCTAACAGAGAGTTTGGCCCTCTTTCTCCCTCTGGCTCAAATGAAATTGATCCATAATAATTGAAATATCCCTGAGCAAACTATGGCCTGAGGTTACAGGTATGTGCTGAAAGATGTAAAGTAGCAATTGTGAAACAAATACCTTTACAAACTCTATCTTGCCCATCAAGGATAAATTAAACTTCAACAAGGTATGGGCCCAGATATACTTTAAGTGAAATGGGGGGACAGAGTTACAGCAAGAGACCCTTAGTAACATTCCCACCTAAACCTGAATCAATGTACCTCTCTTCCCACCCTTCAAACACTACTTCTCATCTTCTTCTATTTCTAATTGTCCTCCCATCCACCGCTCTACCTTTCTCATGCATTCCCTATATACCTATGCTATAAAACTTCCATATAAACCAGTTTTGAAACAGGTAGCCTAGATAGAACTAATCCTATACACTGCTCCTTCACTCAACTGCTATTACCACTATCTTCATATACAATATTAAGATCTTCCCCCCTCCTATATATTTCTTTAACTTCTCCACTATAATATTTGTTTTATCTCTAGCACTCATTACACATTTTTCCATACTGAAAACGCAAGAACAATAATCTTCTTTATGTTTTCCCTTCTATAGTAGAAATTAATTTACTTCATGCAAGAATTCTGAAGCTACCAGAACTGTACAGACTTACATATAATTGATGTAAATTTTGATGTAAATACTTTACTGCATATATAAATATATCTATAAATATACATACACACATCTGTTTTATACCTATATCTACGTATATATGGGTCTACTTCTGTTTGTCAAAAGCTCATTCTTTAGAAAGATAGAAATATGACCCCATTTACGTGAAAGTGCACTTAAACGAAAGGGCACTTTCATGAATACTGGTTCACCGAACTGGTAATAAACACAAAAAAGAAACACTACAAAGGCAGTTTTGCAGGGAGGCAAGCCCCCCTGCACCCCCACATCCCTGCTATTTTTATACACACTAACTCTGAGATCACACTACAGTGAGGAAACGGGTACATTTCCTTATCCTCACTGTAGCGTGCTTCGGTGATAAAGGAGTTATGTACTCATCATAATGTTTCATGTTTGTAGTCCATCTTGCCCCTTCATTCTTGCATATGGGTTCATTGCCGACTCGGCCGATCGATTACAAAGCTCGAAGTCTCTCAGTTGGCTCATGGCAAGGTAGGTATCCCATAGTGCACTAGTAAGAATCCCCAGATCTTGTTTGCTGCTGTCTAAAAAAGTGATGGAAGGTATTTCCACAAGGAACAGCAAAGATGAAAGGTCTCCACCCTAAGGAAGATAGATACTATCTTGTCTCCAGACCCTCCAAGGATACATCGACAGGGGTAGATGGTGGGTTCATAAGAATGAAGGGCGAGAAGGACTACAAACATGGAACGTTATGGTGGGTACATAACTTCTTTATGTTCTATAGTCCTATCTCGCCTTCATCCTTACATATGGGACAAGGTCCCTAGCACCTTTTTCTCGGGTGGCTCACGGGAATATACGCCTAAGAACCATTGAACCAAAGGAGGCTCAACCCCTGGAGGCCAAGTCCAATTTGTAATGAGTAATAAAAGGTATGAGGGGTAGCCCAAGTTGCTGCTGCACATATACTGTCAATTGGAATTCTGGCTTGAAAGGCAGCAGATGTGGATACGGATCTGGTAGAATGAGCTTTAATTTTAAATGGGAGTGCCTTGCCATTAGAAGAGTAAATAAAAGATATACAATTTGAAATCCAGTTTGATAATGTTATCTTGGAGACTGGCATACCTTTTCTTGTATCAGAAAAAGATACAAACAACTGGTCTGATCTCCTAAGCTCCTTGGTTCTATGGAGGTAGAACCTTAACTGTCTGTGAATATCAAGTTGATGAAACTTGTATTCCGCTTTGTTTGAATGGCATTTCAATAGTTTGATTCATTTCAATAGTTTGATTCACATTAGATTGAGAACAAACCTTGGGGATGAAGGACGGATTTGTATGAAGGGAAACTGTCTCTATGAAAAATCAAGTAAGGAGGTTTGACTGACGGTGCTTGTAACTCTGACACTCTTCTGGCGGATGTAATGGCTACTAGAAAAATGGTCTTCCATGAAAGGAACTTTAATTCACAAGTATGTGTGGGTTGAAAAGGCAGGGAAGTAAGTTTGGACAGAACAAAATTTAGATCTCAGGGAGATACAGGTTCTTGAAAAGGAGGTCTTAGCAAGGTAGTGCCTTTCAAAAATGATTTACACAATCTGTGAGCCATAAGATTAGGTTTGTGTTGTCCCAAATGAAAATTGGAGATCGCTGCTAATTTAACTTTGATTGTAGCAACAGCTGATCCCTGATGAAAAAGTTTGGTTAGGAATTCTAACATCAAGGGAGTGGAGGCTGTGTAAGGATTTATGTTTTTTTCTCATGCCCAGATAGAAAATCTTACATTTGCTAGCGTACAATTTTCTTGTAGAAGGCTTGTGAGAAGATGTCAGGATATGTGTAACTGCAGGGGAGAAATCATGAAGCCTGACTAGTGATGGAAGTGGAGCAGCCACGCTGCAAGTTGAGGGTGTGGAGACAGGGGTGCAAGGTGCCTGACATTTGTGTCAGAAGGTCTGGTACTGGGTCCAGAGTCCATGGATCATCCAGAAGGTGAGGCCCGAGAAAGGGGAACCAAATCTGACGAGGGCAGTAAGGAGTGATAAGAATCATTCTGCTTCCCAAGGTCTTTGCTTTCTGGATCACTTTTGATATTAGCGGACAGGGAGGGAAGGCATAAAGAAGTCCTGAGGGCCACTTGTCAACAAGTGCATCTCTCAGTGTCTCCCGGGGGGGGGGGGGTAAGGGAGAAGTAGCTGCTGCATTTGGTGTTGATTGGGCTGGCAAACAGATCGCAGCAAGGCTGTCCCCATTTGCAGAAAATCTGTTCCGCAACTTTCTGATTCAGAAACCACTCATGAGGCATCAAGCTTGCCCTGCTGAGCATGTTGGCTATCACACTGGTTATCCCCGGGATATGCATTGCAACTAGAAAGCATTGGGAAGATATCGCCCACTGCCAAACACAATGAGCCTCTCAACATACGGGGTAGGATCTGGTTCCTCCTTGTTTGTTTATATACTGTACCACTGACATACTGTCTGACTGGATTGCTATTGTACCTAAAGGAAGAAAGTTGTGAAGTGCTTGCAATGCTAGTAGCACTGCTCTCATCTCTAGGACACTGATATGCAAGTGAGCCTCATGTTCTTGTCATGTGCCTTGGACTGTCCTGTCTAGATAATGCCCCCCCCTCCTCCCTAGCTGGGAGGCATCCGTGGTCACAGCAGCAATGGATTGGCGAGGAATGAATGGTGTCCCTATCGTTAGTTGATTGGACTGGATCCACCAACGAAGGTCCTTTTTGCAAGATTTTGTTATCAAAATAGGATGACACAGAGGCAGTTGTTGAAGAGACCACTGAGAAAAGAGTAGCCACTGAAGAATTCTCATATGTAGTCTGGCTAGTGGAACTAGAGTTATAGTAGAGGCCATGGTTCCTAGACGTTTGAGCACTGTCTTCACTTTGAATTTGTGTTGGAGAAGTAGACTGTATATCTGTTGTCTTAGATTTTGTATTGTCTGCAGGAAGGCAAGCCATCATTGCAACTGTGTCTATTTCTACACCTATAAAAGTCACATATTGAGAGGAAGAGAAGGCAGGCTTTTCCCAATTAATAGTAATCCATAACCGAGTGCAGATTTGGATGGTTGAATCCCTGGCTTGTAGAAGTAGGTGCCTGGTGGTGGCAGTCAACATCCAGTTGTCCAGGTACGGAAACACTTGGAATCCAAGACATCTCAAGTGAGCTGTTACTACCGCCATACATTTGGTGAACACTCTGGGGGCTGTGGCGAGACCAAAGGGCAGAGCACGAAATTGGTAATGACTGGCTCCCAGCCAGAAGAGCAAATGTCTCCTCGATGCTCTGTCCATTTTTATGTGGTAGTACGCATCTTGGAGGTCTATGGAGCACATCGAATTGTCTTTCCCTAACAGAGGGAGTATAGACTGCAGTGTTACCATTCAGAACATAGACTTCTTCACTGATTCGTTTAATTTGCTGATATCCAAAATGAGCCTCCAGTCCCCTGTTCGTTTTGGCATTAAAAAGAATCTGGAGTAAGTTCCGAATCCTATCTGGACTGCGGGGACGGTTGGGATGACTCTTTTAAAGCAACTTTTGGACTTCTATAGTTGCTTAATCCCTGTGATTGGGTGGAACATCTGGGATTTTCATGGTGGGATGAGGTGGAAAAGAGAAGGGTATGGAGCATCCTCTGGAAATTATTCCTTGCACCCACTTGTCTTGGGTGATGTTGTGCCAGGCTTCTGGATACAAAGATAAGCGACCCCCGACTGGCTCCAGAAAAGCGCATTGGGCCCCACTTCAGGAGCGCTGATAGGGACATCCACGAAAGGAATTATGGCCACCCTGGTTTTACGGACCCCCCCCCCCCCACCTCTAGGGCAACCTCTACCATTACTTCTCCTCCTCTGAAGGAGGAATCATCTTGTGTGTCCAGGAAAAATCTCTGAGATTTCTTGAACCACATTTTCCCGCCTCTCTGACCTTTAGGGTATGGTCTAGAAGGGAGGGAAAAACGTACTCCTATGGCAGAGAGTTTTTCCTTCCTACTCGCACCTGGTGAGTGTACATTTTACCTTTGGTCCAAACAGAAAGGAACCGTCAAAGGGGGCGTCGGTAAATGTAGATTTGAAGGGCTCTGCAAAGTTACATAAGCGCATCCAGGAGTGTCTCCGAAGGGAAACTCCTGAACCCGCTGCCCTGCTCGCTCCATCTGCTGCATAAGATATCAGCCTCATGGAGGAGTTAACAATGGAGTTTAAGGTAGACAATTGGGCAGTAACCTTCTCAGGGACTCCTTCAGCTAAGGTACCTTGGAGAGCATCTCCTAGCTCCTTTAGGAGATATCTTTGAAGCCTAGTGAAATGGGTGAGGTAATTCAGTGATCTGAGTGTAAAAGCCGCTGAAGAGAAGATACACTTCCCATATCTATCCATCGTTCGAGACTCCTTGTTCGGTGGATGGACAGATGAAGTTTCCGCTAGTTCCTTCTTTGTGGCTGCTGCCACCATGGCATCTACAGGCACACCTTTAGTCAAAAACTTTCTCTTTGGGGGCTGAAAGAAATTTGTTGGGCCTTCGGGGGACTGGTTCCACGGTATCAAGAGTTTCCCGTACTACTCTACTGACTAAATCTAAGAGCTCATTGAAAGGTGGAGACACCCAAGAGGCTGAAGGTTGAGACCCGAAAGCCTTCAGGTACATTGACTCCTCATCAGAAGGGGTGACAGTGGGCCAGCTGCCTCTCCGTTTCAAGATCTCTAGGATATCTACAAAGGAGATATCATCAGAGGAAGACCTAGGGTACCCTTTTGACTCCTCGAGGTCAGTGTCAGATGTGATGGACTCCCCAGGGGAGTCTACATGCTTCCACATGCAAGTTCTGAGGCTCCTCAGAGGACATTCTGGAGAGATCTCGGAAGACTGGGGGCCACCCAATGGGAGCTCTTGAGGCTGTGGGTCTCTGCTGTCAAGACAGAGAGAGATGGCGCTGAGACAGAGGTCGGAGCTTGAGGGGGAAGAGCATCGGTACCCTTGTGTGGAGCTGGAGACCTAGACAGCACGCTCCTCATCATCTCGAAGGCAGATCTCTCTGGCTCTGAGGACACCCCCAGTTCCAAGGAAGCAGAAGTAGCCCACAGCTCCAAAGCAATCAGCTCCGAGATAGATGTAGCATCAGAGCTCAACCGAGCAGACGTACCAAGAGGTAGGCTTAGAACCAAGGAAGTTCGGGTCCAAGTGTCCCTGTCGGGGCTGTCTGGTGACCTGCAGCTCCTAGACACCAAGGACAGCACCAAAGGTGTCGGAGCGGACCTCGGCTCAGAGACAGACAAAAGAAGTGCTGGAACAAACTGTTCCACAACAAGTGTCAGTTATAGCTCTGGCTCTGAAGGACCAACGTGGTTCAGAGGAGGAACAGAAGCAGGGAGTGTGGCCTTAGACAACTCCAGAACCGATTGGGTTAGAGCCGGCAACAAATTAGCTAGTGCCAATGACTTCGAGAGTCTAAGCACTACTCTCTCTACATCCTCTTCAGAAAGACTCTTGGAGGATCTGGAAGACAAGGTAGGTGATCTAGAGCTCTGCAAAATTGGAGATCGGAGAGTCGGGGAGACCAGTATTAATTCTCTAGACCGGCTCAGAGGTAAGTGTTCAATAGTCGGCTCCGAAAAACTTGGGGCCGATACTGGAGTGTCGATGTTGATAACCTCGACCGGCTCAGAGGACAGTGGAGCTGAAGAGGTAGAAGGTTTGTCCAAATTTTTATTTTTTTTGTGGAGGTCCAGATAAAATAGTCGGTGTGGAGACCGTCTCTTGGTCGACTTGACCTTCTCCTTTTTAGAAGAGGGAGACCTGGAATGTGATGATGAAGAGGTGGCTAAATCCTCCTCAAAGGAAAGCTTAAGGAGACCTTTCAGGATCAATTTGTTCTTCCTTTCCTGGAGAACCCGAGAACTGAAGGAGTGACAAAAAGAACATGTCTCCTGAAGATGTATGGCTCCTAGACAGTAAACACAATTACTATGTCCATCAATCAGGGACATTTTTTGAGAACATACCAGACATTTTTTAAAACCCGAAGGTTTATGCTCCTTTAACTCCTTAGATATACTGTCACAAAACACAGGAGGGAAAAGCAGGGAGAGAGGACTAGGTCCTCTAACTTCAATGGGCCTAGCCCTGCAAGAAGCACTGAACACAAGGAAAAAGCAACATAGGACTAGGTCCTCTAACTTAAACGGACCTAGCCATAAACAGAGGAAAAGCTATGTCAAGAATTTGCAACAACAACTGCAATAATTCAACAACACTCTAAATAACTAGTTGTAGCTAATAAGAATTAATAAAGGAACATGGCACACAGCTATTAATTGTATACTACTATGCTAGTCAAAAACACAAAATTAGAAAAGGTCCTAACCCAAACATGGACCTACGCTAAGATATTTAAATATAGCAAAAACTAGCACACCAAGGAAGGGGTACCACTCAGAAGAAAAAGATGCCTGCGGAAGCGATGGCCAACAAGTTTTCAACAACAGCTTTGCAAAAATTAAAAAAATACACTACTAATTTACTCTCTATAATAACAATTAAGCTATCTATACTAAGCTACTACTATTATCAAAAAATGATCATTATAGGCAGTAATAATGAAGAAAATCCAACTTAGCCACAGCCAAAAATGAGAGCACTTCTAAACTCGTAGATGCGGTAAATGAGATCTGGGGATTCTTACTAGTGCACTATGGAATTCCTACCTTGCCACATGCCAACTGAGAGACTTCAAGCTTTGTAATCGGCCAAGTCAGAACAGAGGATCGGCTCCGAACCCAAATGTAATAATGAAGGTGAGATAGGACTACAGAACATGCAGTGTTTCTGTTTTGAATTCATTTCCAGTTCGGTGAACCGGTATTCACGAAAATTTAAGTACAATTTTGCATAAATGGGGTCGTACTTCTGTCTTTCTAAAGTATGAGCTTTCGACAAACAAAAGAAGATCCATATTTTATATATATATATATATATATATATATATATATATATATATATATATATACATACATACATACATATACATATATATATATATATAGAGAGAGAGAGAGAGAGATAAAATGTGACTTTTTTTTTCCTGGGAACTGCCTAAAATTCACTAGTTAATATAAATGTACTCTGATGGAGCTTTGGTCCTTGGGCCTCTGCTGGAAACAGTCTCTGCCCAGCTGGACTTTCCCAGTCAACAAAGACATACAAATAAATTTACTGTTCAGTATAGGTCTTCATACAGGTTTATATTAAATTATTTAGATGGGAGTCTACACCAGCTAAAGGGCAGCATGGGGGTCACAACTGGCAGGGCCTCAGCGGTGGTATAGTCCAGAGGACATGCATGTAACAGCATCCCATTCTGGTTCCTGTGTGACTATAGAGTGCAGTCACTGCATGCCCTTAAGTTATTATTTTTAATAAAGGTCCAGTGCTTCTGGTGGCCACAGGAAGAGCTGCCGTGATGAAGTTGACACTTAATAATGTAGAACAATAGTAATACAATGCTTCAAAGAAATTAGTGCAGTTTTCTTTTGATAAAGCTACCTCACACCACACTTGGAGATGAAAAAAACGAAGCTTTGCAATCCTGCACCATAATACGGAATCATAAAGCCCAGTGTTTGGTCTATGCGAATACTAAAGAGTCTGGCAGTTAGTGTAGAGGATTAAGGCTATGAGTTATTGGAGAGCTGTTTCCTGTAATTCAGGGTTTGATTTCCACAGCCTCTATTTGCTTATTAAGTGATACCAGGCAAGTCTCAATTTGAAAATGGAGCTAAGCTTCTTCATGGACTCCTGGACTTCATGCCTAGTAATTACCTATGAACTTAAGAAGGATGAACTAAATGTCCATCCGGCAAGAAAAGTATATTTTTCATCTTACCATGAGCACACTTAATATCTGCTAGCACTACAACAACATAGTACTAATTTTCATTTTTTCCTGCGAATGTCCTCATGAGCAGACATGCCAATGTGATCTTGTTTTCTTAGAAATCTATTGCTTGTCCATTAATGCCATATGAAGGTGCAGCATATGAGATTACAATGCCCTGCTCTGGGTTGTCATCACAGTCGCATTCGCTTAGAATGGAAGTAGTTTAGAACAAAGTCAAGTTTGAGACTACTCAGTACAAATGTCAGTGATTTATTTAAAATGACTAGTACATACATGGTTCCCACACATGTGCTACACCACCTATGAAAACTTTTTGGAAAAGATAAAGATATAACTGAGATTACTTAGCCTTTTTTAAAAGTGACATTTTGTGAGTTTCAGTTGTATATTTCTTCCTTGAGTAACCAAGAGTTTGTTTGTGTCTTTCGGCTTTCCCAATTAGGGGTCGCCACAGCGGAACTCCGGTCCACTAATGATTGGCAGTAGATTTTTACGTGCTGGCTTGCTGTGCCTAACGCACAACCTTCAACAAAGGAACGCCCATTCACGCATGTCGCCACACAGAAGACGCTCTAAGAATCGAACGGGCAACATCTAACTGTGAGGCGTCAACGCTACCGCAGCACCACCACCGTTTGCAAAGGTCACCTATTAGTGAAGTTGCTCTCAGTAGTAATTACACTGATTCACCTTCAGTCTGTAAAAGGCTTAATGAGTTTACAGCCCCAGGAAAGGGAAAGAATGCAGCTTTTTACGAAAGCATAAACAAAAAGTTGTGACTTTTGAACCTGAAGAGCTTTATGGTTTTAATGAGTGTGAAACAAGAGCTACAGCTTACTTAATGTATTCATTTTCCTTTGCAAAATACTTTCCAAGATAGGCACCGTGTTGCAAAAGCAAGGTAGTTGAATTCCTGCTAAAAGTATCATAAGGTTTCATTCAGCCTCAGCATATGTGCACTGAGACAACAGACAAGGACAGAAAGGTGACAGAGTGGGAGAAACTACTAAGTTACTTTTCTTTAATATGTGAAAGTATGTAAGTCATCCTCTACAGCAGGAATACACCAACAAAAGAAAATACTGCAATTAGGGTGGTGTATTTTTCCTCTAACCAGGCCACTACTCCGTGATTGCCCTTGAAAACAGACACTTGGGCCAGATGGACTTTGCCCAGATAACAAATAAATGCAAAAATAAATAAAGGCAGATCATTTTTCATACTTTAAATATATATTTCAGTTCTGTAAGCTCAAAATATATAAAATACAGTTGTGTATACTTACCATAAATGTAGGTGTTCGAGTATATTCACTGTTGCAGTCATCACAATTTATCTGCCTGCAGGTAGCCCTCAGCCAGCCTGAATACCAGAGTCTTCGGATTTCTGAGTTGGATGCTGTCACTTTCTTCCATGATGTCAGGTCGTCAGGGGTATAAAACATACAGCTGATGCCATTACATCAGTTTTTCTTGCCCCAGATGTCAGGCGCCCCCACAATAGGAAGCAATTATATGGTATGGTACACCCCCATCAAAAAGCAAATACACAAGAAAAAATACATAAATATACCAAACAAGAAGGAAAGGTAGGAGCCAAGAGAAGTCGGGGGGCTGGGGGGAGGGTAACCAGGACTGCAACAGTGAATACGCTCAAACATCTACATTTATGGTAAGTGTACACAACCGTACTATGCTCTTCATGTTTCACTGTAGCAGTCATCACATTTGGGTTGATTACCAAAGCTAAGGAAGGGAGGAGGTAGATAAAGAGCATTACGGCCAGCTATTAAGCCCTGCAAGACTGCTGTGGCAAATTCAGCTCTGGAGTTAGAAAATATAGGCATGTGGTAATGCTTGCTGAAGGTATGTACAGAGCTCCAGGTAGCAGCTTCTAGGATGTCCCTGGTAGGAACTCCTCTGAGAAATGCCGTAGAGGTAAGATGCAGCCCTGGTGGAATGTAATCTTATCCCCTGTGGGGTAGGTTTTCCATGGTGATTGTAGCAGAAATGAATGCAATGGGCTATCATTTGGAAATAGTTTGCTTTGAGATGGCCTTCCCCTCTGCCCCTGCAGCAAAGCCAACTAAGCAGCTGTTCAGATTTTCTGAGAGGCTTAGTCCTGTCCGTAAATAGAATGTAAGCTGTCTGTGCACATCCGGGGAGTACAGCATTCATTCCCCCTTTGTTTTGTGGATTAGGGAAAAAAGTAGGTAAATGAATGGACTTATTTAGGGCCACACTAGACCTATACTTGGGCATAAAGGAAGGATTAGTCCTGAGGGAAACCCTGTCTGCATAATGAAGGGTTCCACTGCCATGAGGGTCTGTAATTCAGACACTCTTCTTGCTGAAGTGATGGCCAGAAGGCTAGAAGGAAGGCGGTTTTCCAAGAAAGGAATTTCAACTCTGCTGTTGCAGATGGCTCAAAAGGGGGAAAGAGTGAGCTTTGCCAATACAAAGTTAAGGTCCCAGGCTAGAGTGGGAGCTCTCCTGGGGGGGGTCTTAAATTTTTGGCCCCGCTAAGGAATTGTTTTAGCAAGGGGTAAGAGAAGAGGGGTGGCTCAGTATTATAATGTGCTGAAATAGCAAAGGCATGAATTTTAATTGACGAGAAGGATAGGCCCTTGTGGAGCATTTATGTTAAGTACTCTAGAACATGAGGGCAAGCTGGACACCGTTCTGCCCATCCCCTGAGCCTGGCTCCAGAAACAGTATCTTTTCCACTTATCAGCATAGGAGTTTCTAGTACTAGGCCTCCTTGCCTCCAGAATGACATCCAGCACCTGCTTACTGAGGGATGCTAGAGGAGAGCTCAAGGAATTAGCCAGGCTGCAAGGTTCAGGGTTTGAAGCTGAGCGTGCAGAATCTGACCCGCCTGCTGGGACAGCAGGGAAGGGGTCTGAGGCAAGTGCCATGGTTGTAGCAGTGTCGTACTGCGCAAGAGGGGGGGTACCAGTGCTGGCTTGCCCAGTCTGGTGCAATCGGTATTGTCCTTGGCTTGTCCCGTTTCATCTTTAGTAGAATCTTCAAGAGGAGAGGCAGACTGGGAAAGGCATAAATTGAGAGGCTTTCTCAGGTAAAGGACAGGGCATCCACTTTTCAAGATTGACTGTGGGGAGTTCTTGTGCAGAATTTGTTCAATTGGTAGTTCTAGGGGAGGCAAACAGGTCTACCTCTGGAGTCCCCCCATTTGTTCCTCAAGAGGTTGAAATTTTTGGGTTCTAGTTTCCATTCGTGTGGGTCCATGAGATTTCTGCTTAAGTCGTCTGCCAGTGAATTTAGTTTGCCTGGCAGGAATTGTGCTTGTAGGTGTACTTGGTAGCTCAAGGCTGTGTTCCACAGAGCCATGGCTAGTCTGCAGAGAGGGTACGAGTGGGATCCCCCCTGCTTGTTAATGTACCAAATAACTGTCTTTACCAATAGTTGTCCTGGAAGAATACGGTCTTTGAAGGCTGTCAGAGCATTCTGTACAGCTAACATTTCTTTTTGATTGATATGCAGGTGCATCTGTCTCGGGTTCCATTTATCATGAATGCACTGCCCTGCCATGTGAGCCCCCCATGCATAGTCTGATGCGTCTGTTGTTAGGGTTTGGGCGGCAGGGGGTAGAGTGAAAGGGAGTCCCTTGTTGTGGTAGCAGGCCTCTGCCCACCAAAGGAACTCTGTCCTTATACAAGGAATGATAGGAATCATCGTTTCCAGGTCCTGAGAATGTTGACACCATAGGCTTTTTAGATACCATTGTCGTTTCCTCATATGCAGTCTTGCATATGGAATTAGTAGAATGCAAGAGGCCATGAACCCCAGAGCTTGCAGTATTTTCCTTGCAGATAGCTGGGGGCTTTCTGGCCAACAGTTTGAAGTAGGTTGTCAAATAAACTTGTTTCTCCGGAGTGAGGAATGCCATCTGGGAAGTTGTGTTCAAGCTTGCTCCAAGAATACAATCTGTTGGCAGGGTACTAGGTGAGATTTCTTTTCGTTGATGGTGTACCCCAGTGAGGTTAGAAGTTTTTTTATGAATGCCAGATGTTGTAATAGCAAGCCCTGGCTTTCTGCCTGAATCAATCGTCAAAGTATGGGTAAATCTGAATATTTCTCTGCCTGCAAAATGCAATGGCTGGAGCTAGACACTGAGAACATCCTAGGCACAGTAGATAAGCCAAAGAGAAGTGCAGTGAACTGAAAGTGCATAGAGCCCACCCTGAAACGTAGGTACTGTCTGAAGGGTCCTCTTATTGGGATGTGCAGTTAAGCTTCCTTTAAGTCTAGGGTTGCCAGCCAGGAATCCTTGGCTAGCATAGGAAGAAGCTGTTGAAGAGTAAGCATTTTGAATGTTGGAACCACCAGAAAGGTGTTGAGAGGTCCAGGATAGGACACCAGGAGTTGTCTTTTCTGGGTACCAGAAAAAGTCTGGAATAAAAACCTTGTCCCCTTTGTTCTGTTGGGACAGGTTGAATAGCCCTGATACTGAGAAGAGAGAGAACCTGCTGTTAGGCCCCCGCCCATTGATTTGGAGGTAGGTCTGGCCAACCATTTGGGGTTGGTAGTGTGTGGAAGTGGAATCTGTATTCTTGGGAAACTATGCTCGAAACCCATTTGTCCTGAGTAATGAGTTCCCAGTTCTTTGCATGCAGGGCAAGCTTTCCTCCTAAGGGAGCAGGTAGTTGAGCAGGGCTTAGAAGGGTTAAGGTTAAGTCATTGTGCCATTTTTCTGTAGGGGGGGTGGCTTACTACTCCCTGCTTTGGAAGTGGGAGCCCCCCACTGCTTAGATCTGTGTGCAGCCTGAGACCGTAGCCTTGGTGGTCTGCTGTTCCTGGGTTTGGACAGAGAAGGCCTGGAAGGGACTGGAAAGGATCAGTTCTTTGAAGGCCAATGCCTACTGAATCTGGGAGGCTGTACTTGAAGGAAATCTTTAACAGTTTGCATAGATTTAGCTTTTTCCTCCATTCTTTTTAGGATGACTTCTGCTTTGTTGCCAAAAAGGTGGTCTTGGTTTAAGGGAGCATCCAGTAATTTAGCTTTAACATGACCTGGCAAGCTTTGTTCCTTAAGCCAAGCATGCCTTCTAAGTACAGACCCAGTGACAGCAGCCCTGCAAGATGCTTCGAAAATGTCAAAACCACATTGAAAAGTATGTTTACCAATTTGTTCTGCAGAATGCATTAAATCTTGCAAGTCTTTGTGTTCATCACAGTCGGGAATCAACATCATTTTCTGTTTAAGTAGTCCCAGAATATGCTGCTGATACTTTAACATATGAAACTGGCAATTTAAAGCCCTAATGGCCAAAGTAGCAGAAGTGTATACCTTCTTACCCAATCTGTCTAAGGCTCTAGAATCTCTATCAGAAGGGGTAGGATTTTTGGCAGCAGTAGCCTTAATACCTTTTGGTCCTTGGGAAATGGTCACTGGATCTGCAGAAGGATTCTTGAAGAGGAACTTGTGAGAGTCAGGTACTCTGTAGTACCAGTCAGGTTTTCTGGGAGCTGGAGGTAAAGTGTCTGGGGTAAGGCTAGATTCCAAGAAAGCATCTACAATGTCCAGAACAGGCGGGATAGCTAAAGGCCTGTGTTGAGGCAGGAATAAGAATTCCCCAAGTCTCTTTTTGGACTCGGAATAATCCTGGCTTTCAGAGCGGAAATGCTCCCTAAGAGTATGCAAGGTTTCACAGAAAGAAAAATCTTCTGGAGGGGAAGCAGAGGGAATGGAATCCTCTGCATCAGAATCCTGATAAATAGATAAGGGCAATTCCTGGTAATCAGAAGGAGCAAAGATATCAGATTCCTGATCAGAAGAATTGGAAAGAAAATCAGTTCTAGGTCTCTTAGAGGGGGAAGGCTGGTTTCCCCTAATTAAGGTAATAAGGTCTTCAGCCATTTTAAGCATTTGTTTTTGAGGCATATGGGCCTGAGTCTGCAATTTGGTTGCTAGTTTTCTAGGCTTAGTGCGAGTTTTTGGCCTGAGGAATTCAGAACACCTGGATGGAAACTATGGCGTCGGTTTAATATGAATGCCTGTAGGTCTGAATATACCCTCAGAAGCCGGTGCCTGCACAGCGGCTCCAGATCCATCCAAGGTAGAGACATCTGCAGGTTCCATAGTCGAAGAAGCATCTTGCGGCATACCGGACTCCGAATGAGTCTCAGTAGAGGCCTGCGAATCTGAAGTAGCTGGTATCAGGGGCTGTGAAAGCACCTCATTGAACCAGTGGACTACCGACTAGCTTAACAGAAGCATCGTCGGCAGTTTTGGACCTATGCGATCTGTCTCTGTCTTTATCCTTACATTTTTTCGGAAGATCGGTAGTTGGATGGCTTAACGAAGCCATTTCAGAGTACGGAGATAGAGAACGAAAGTATTTGGCTACAAAAATAGCCCGATGACTACTAGTTTGGGTGTTGAACAAGGCACAAAACTGACAGAGAGAGACGTCGTGTTCTGGGCCTCAACAGGGGATGCAGTAAGAATGAAAATCTCTACGAGGTATTTGCTTTCCACAGGCAAGACAATTGTTAACTTTTACTGCCATCAGTTAGAGCAAGAAAAAAGCATCCCCAACAGGGTATTTATCCTTTTTGAAGACTTTGGGTCTGAACCTCGAAAACAAAAATTTCAGAAGACGGCCGACCGGCACTTGCAAACTGCTTCTGCTTCGGGTACCGCATGGCAAGAAAGAATGATGTAATGGCATCGGCTGCATGTTTTATACCCCTGACAACCTGACGTCATGGAAGAAGTGACAGCATCCGACGCAAAAATTCGAAGACTCTGGTATTCAGGCCGGCTGAGGGCTACCTGCAGGCAGATAACCCAAGTGTGAGGACTGCAACAGTGAAACACGAACATACTTAAACTCATACTTCATCTTTTCACTCAACACTACACAATACACAGGGGGAAAAATAATAATTTTTGTAATCCTGAAATGTCAGACACTGTTGTACATACCTGTCATTCTGATACACTTCCACGGAACTGTTCAGTTCTTCTAGTTCTTTCTTCAGTAACTGCAGACTAGAATTAACATAGCTCAAATAATCATTTCTGTAAGCCTGAAAAATCAGACACTGTTGTACATACCTGTCATTCTGATACACTTCCACGGAACTGTTCAGTTCTTCTAGTTCTTCCTTCAGTAACTGCAGACTAGAATTAACATAGCTCAGCTCCAGTGCCACAGTTTCCTTTACTTTATGATTGTTGGTGGCCCTTTAAGAAAAATGGCATTACATGTACCATAAAATTCCACTCAAGAGTATGCTGGTAGCATATACTTCAGTTTACCCTTGCAGATATTGTGCAATAAAATGTTTTCAATTGTACAGATTAAGCCTTCTAAATAATGTCCTTTTTTAACAAAACAGTCCAGTCGAGAATTCTAAGTCATTATTTTTTCCGGATTGTTTCCGAAGGTAGAATACTAAATACATACTCTAAAATAATCTTGAACTGTTGCTCAGGATTATTAGAAACACATGGAGTGAGACGGTGTATCAATTGTGTATAAACACAAAATGTTATCAGTCAGCATGACTGTACACAAGAAAATGAGATTTAACGCGTGTCCAGCTAGAACACCTGTAAATTCATCATGGCCTCTTCAGGAGTGCAAAAACTGTTAACTAAAATGGTTATATGCTGAGGCAAAGAGAATGCTGAATCCTTTAGAAACGGACAAACTTATCTTGAACTAATCACAAAGAAAGGTGAAAAACAATTTCATCCCTTCAAAGTCTTTTAAATGCAGAAGGTTCCATTTCAAATCATGCATAACATTTTAATATACATATCAAAACAACGGAGTAATTATCAAGATATGCAGAAGATTTAAGTACTTAGTTTCACAAACATTACTGCAAAAAATGACCTTGCTAACCAAGTAAAGGGTGCAGCTCATTTAATGAGAGCAGCAAAGGGAAAACAAATATGCAGATTTATTTTATGTGACAACACGTACGAGTTTGCACACTTTGCTAAAAAGGATAAATGTAAACTAGAGATGGCAATTATACAATACCAAAGTTTATATCAAAATGAAGTGCACTACACTAAGGTTAGGAGGTAAAATGTTGCATGTCTTGGTGAGTTTGGCAGCTGCACTGAACATGGATCAGCCAAACCATCAGAAACTTTCACACGTAAGGTCATCATTTTTATCTTGCAACTAGGCAAAGAAATAAAAGACATCCATTCTCTGCAACGAACAATGTTCTCTTCCCCTACTTCATGCACAAGATAATAATGTAGCTTTTAAAGCTGTCCACACAGACTAGCATCACTGCAGACAAAAGATTTCTCATCCAGAAAAAAAAGAGGTCATTGTTCCCCATTACTCATCACTCATTAGACCCATTATAGAGTACAACACCCCTTTTGGTATGTACTTCACAAGACATCTACAACAACTGGAAAGGCCAGAGAAATACCTCACAAAGAGGATTACTGACCTCAAAGAGATGCCCTACGCAGACAGTTTCAAAAAACTTCAGCTTTACTCCATCGCATATTGCCTACTCAGAGGTGATCTCTGCCTAACATACAAAGCTATGTCAAACGCAGAGCTGTTGGATATGTTCCAGTTACAGAAATCCCAATCCCTCCGAGCTACACGCTCTAGCGACCTAAACCTTGTCAGCACAATAAACAGAACATGCTGGAGGGAAAGATTCCTGTCCCAGTGACTTCCCATACTCTGTAACAGACTACCTATGCCAAACAGAGCTCCTCATTAACACTCTTCAAGAAAAATCTTGATGATTAGATGGGAAATAGGAAATTCACCCCAGGGATCACTTCTGTGGCTCTGCTCGACAGGGGCACAAGAAAATAATTTTCTTGGGTGGCGAAAGCCAGGGTACCTTTTTGGCTAGGCTTATATAGGCCCTATAGCCTAGTACCTACCTATGAACAAATGGAATGACAACAGAAAATACATTACATAGTGATATCACTTTAAACAGGTAAGATATTTTTATTTGAAATAATTTAAGTGTTCAAGTGTAAACCCCACTAGTTTAATGAGAGATTCATATAATTGCTCACAATAGGGAGGGGTCTAGTTTGGGCACAAATAATGCCCCTAGATGTGGTTAAAATGGATCCAAATAACATCAAACCTCAGAACACATCAGCTCAGTAACATCACTTCTTAAGTAACAGCTCAAATATGCACATTCACAAAATAAGTAAACGTGAGCTTCCTACTTTTCATGATAAGATGAAAAATAAAAATGAAGTGTTTTATGAAGGGAGACCACTCCCACCCCACCCACACATGTTCCATTTCAAGCCCCCATAAACCCTGAGAACACTACTGCCTATGCAGAACTATTCACAGAAACCCTGTACAAGCATGTTTAATAGCTGCATAGAGACAGCTGTACCCACCAGGAAGAAGTACAGAACTAACAAAAAACAAGCCACCCTGGTGGAATCACAAAATCAATAGGCTGTATAACAGGAGGAAGAAAATCATGCCAAAAATTAGGAGGTGCAGCATCCAGCAGGGTAAAAGCACTCTCAAACTAAACAAACAACTCAGAGGACTAATAAAGTCTACCAAAGCCAAATTTGAGGCAAGTTTGGTTTCCCAAGCCAAGGACAACCACAAAGCATTCTTCAGCTATGTCAGCAACCACAAAGACAGTACACAATATGTGTGCAGAGTTAATTGTAAATGGAGCAACCTATATTGAGCCAGAAGATATAGCAAACCTCCAGGCTGATTCATTCAACTCCAGCTTTACCCCTCTCTTCCTTTCAACCTTTCCTCAGGAAATATCATGAAATACAACTCCACCTACTATCACTAGGGAACAAGTCCTTAATGCTCTCTCTGCATCAGTGGGTCCAGACAATATCCAAGGATGCCTTCTAAATAGCATGAATCATGACTTATCAGGGCCTCTGGAGTTACTATTTCACTGTATAATCCTAAAATGCTCCTTGCCTCATGAATGGAGAAAGGCAACAGTCATCCCTCTGTACAAAGGTGGGCCATCTACAGGCACTGGAAACTACAGACCCACAAGTCTGACTAGTCTTATATGTAAAGCCATGCAATGAATTATTATGGAGATGATCAACAGAGATGTAGTAAACCTCCAGATACTGGACCCAACCCAGTCTGGTATTGTCAAGGGCAGATCATGCCTACTCAACCAGGTGGACTTCTTTGAGAAGGTAAACAAAGCGATGGATAAGGGCAAAATCGATCACACTGCCTACCTTGACCTGGCCAAGGCATTTCACACAATACCCCACTCAGGCATTGTTAAACTCAAGAGGTTAGGTACAAACCCGTATGTCACCCGGTGGATAGCCAACTGGCTCACAGATAGGACCCAGGAAGTTAGAAATGGGGAGGCCACCTCTACAAAGAGGCCAGTCGCAAGTGGAGTCCCTCGGGGATCAGTTCTTGGACTGCTCCTTTTTGGCATTTACTTCTCATAAGTCAAGACCAATGCCAGTGGTCTCTGGCTAACTAAATTTGTAGATGACTGCAAATTAGGAGCGGTCATTGAATCTCACACTGACAAATGTTCTCCTGGAGGGACTGACACAGACAAACAAATGGTGTCAGAGCCATGGACTAAAACAAAATGCCAAGAAATGATAATAGTATCCTTTGGGAAGTCATCCATCCCTGGTAACTATCATATTTACAACACTCCCCTTAGAGTTGACCCAGTAATCAGGGACTTGGGGACAAAGATAGTAATCGAACCTTTGACCATCACGTGTCTACAGTGGTAGGGAAATCAGTCTATGTTGCGAATTTGTAAACAAAGGTATAGCATCCAAGTCCAAGGAAGTTATTGTTCCACTGCAGTCGGCATTCATCAGACCTATCATGGAGTACAATGCCCCCTTTGTTATGCATCTAACCAGGCATATCCAACAACTGGAACATCCACAGAGGTTCCTCACTAAAATAATACAGGGCATAAGTAAAATGTCCTGTGCAGACTGCCCCAAGGCCCTATCCCTGTATTTTGTCTCCTACAGGCATTTGAGGGGAGATCTATGCCTGGTATACAGGGCATTGTCAGACCCCATGCTGATGGACCTCCTGCATATCCACAAAATAAACAGTATCGGAATTACCCATAATAAAGACTTAAACCTTGCCTGTGATATAAATAGGACCTGCTGGAGTGATAGGTATGTATCCCAGAGACTACCCAGTCTATGGAAGAGGCTACCCATCCATATGAAGCAGAGTTCCTCCCTAACCCGATTCAAGTGCAACTTGGACAACTGGATAGGAAACGGGAAATTCACAGGTGATGACTGCAACAGTGAAACACGAAGAACATCTGAAAATTCATCCCTGGTTTGGCACCTATGTCTCTAATGGACACAGGTAACCTGTAAATGGTTCATCTCCCAGGCCCATGCTTACACTTATCAAGGTTACCAGAACTTGTCAGAGATTTGGGAAGCATGGCTAGGGTTAAAAAGGCCCTTGTGGTCGTTAGGTTCATAGGTGTTTACTGGGCTATCTGGGAAGGGCTTTTATTTTTCTCACTACAGGGTCACTGTCTCACACTTACTCTGAGGTGAACTGACCTCAGACTACCATGAACACCATATAACAGACATTCTGCAATCACACTCCAATTAGCAGTAAATAAACTAGCATAACATCTGAGCTAGCATGCCCAAGCAACTGTGAGTTGAGTTGAGCTCAGCTGTTCTAAACGAATGACTGTAAGCCAGGTAAAATATGACCTATTCAAATGTTGTGAGAAAGTAACAAACTGACACTATTCTTGTGCGATAATTTTAGAAAATGTGGACAATGAATTACTCTATATTAAATATCTACCACTACTAATGCAGTACGGTCAAGCACAACAAAGGCAATAGGAACAGAATGTAGAAAACAACAACACAGAACTAGTTTTGAAAGGTGTATACAGAGTCATATTCATTGTCCATGTGTACTAAAAGTAGTCTTGAAGGATGGCAGGCGTTTCTTTCTCACTTCTGGATGATATCAAAATAAACATTACAGCATAAAGCAACAGCAAGGAGGACAATCAGATTCTTTTGGATGTTCTGACATGAAACATTTATAGTAAAAAAAAACAGGCAGAGGCAACTTAGGCTTTGAATCACATACTGTCTGACAATATTGCTGTATGTACACTTTCCTGCAACAACTACTGACTTGTGTTTTTCTACGTTTTGTTCTAACTGACTGTGTTCTCTCTGCTGCAGTAGCTCTTCAGCGATTGCCACTGTACTTTTGTAAACTATAGGACAATAGGACAATAAATACCACCTCTACTCTTCCTTTTGGGGACAATCCTTACTGCACATTATTTTCTTGCAGAATGATTGGTTACAACATGCCTGATTACTCATCTACTTCACTGTTTTATTTTGACTTAAACATATTTGCACTCTACAGATGTATCTTTTCTATTTACGTTCCGATCCTTCCTAAAGAATACCTAGGAACTTGGTTCAGCAGCTTCGCTAACAATGTCTGCTTCAAGCCATGGACTTTCCTATGGCTTTTAGGTTCCTAGAAGGTTACTAGGTTAATGGCCCTAGGGCTCTTACAAGCCTAGCCAAGTTCAACCCTTGTTCCCTTATGGGTCTAGAGATATGGTCTGTTATAAGCAAATCTAAATCAGTAAAGAATGCCTCTATCCAAGGAGGACACAGGTGAACTGGGGTGAATTTGAGGTTTCCTATCGAATTGCTCAAGTCACACTTAAAAAGGGTTAACAAGGGGCTCTGTTTAACCTGCAATGGAAGTTTATTCCACAGGAGAGGCAAACAATGGGAGATGCCTCTGTCTCTGCAGCACATCCTGTTGATGTCATGTGCTAGGTTAAAGCCCCCTAGAGCAAGTGAATCATGTGCCATTTGACTTACAAATGTACATTTCCATTAAGGCAGGATCAGAGGTTGTGCTGTATGTAAGGCACAGGTCACACCTGTGAGTAGTCTATGCAACACGGAGTATAGTGACAGTGATTTCAGTCTGTCCACATAAGATATGTGCTGAAGACCCTGAATTTCCTTTGTGAGGATCCTTTGAGGTCTCTCCAGTTGCTGCAGGTGCCTGTTTAGGTACATACCAAAAGGGAGCACTGTACAATATTTGCCTGACGATGGAAGAGTACGGGGGGGGTTATAACCTCTTTTTTCTCTGGAAGCTATGCCCTTGCTTATGAGGTGAGCAACAAAAGAGGCCTTCCTTACCACTGTGGAAACATGATCAAAAGTAAGGTCACTGTCAACTTGTCCGCCAAACTCTCTCACCAATAGTTTAGACCTTAGGGCGTTGTTATTAACATGGTAATCTTCAGGGACATCATCTTTGCCAAAGGAGACAATAATGCTTTTTTGCATTGAGTTTAAAACCACGACTTTGGCACCAATCATTGGTTTACTTAAGTCCTTCTTGTAGAATGTTGACATCATTTGGGAGACTCTGACTGCTCCCAGTCTGCAGTCATCAGCAAACTTCGTCAGCCACAGATCTTTTGTTTTTGCCTGTACTTCTGAGAAGTAGATTCCAAACAGGTGCCCCAACATCGATTCCTGTGGAACACTACTGGTAACGGGTCTGCTGGTATAGGTGGAGACCCCTACTTTGACTATGTGTGTTCTGCGGTGAGCCAGTCTGCAACCCTCCTGATAGTATATAGGTTGACCCCATCAGGGTGAGTTTTTCAATGATGTCTGAGTGGGGAATTGTGTCCAAGGCCTTGGCCAAATCTAGGTAGGCCATATGCACAGATATGTCTTTGTCCAGGGCTTTGGTGACAGTCTTGAAGAAGTCCATCAGGTTCAACAGGCAGGATCTCCCTTTAGCAAAACCAAAATGGGTCGGGTCAAGTGTTTGAAGGTCTCCTGTATTCTTGTTGAGAATGTCCATGATGCTTCTTCTCCATGGTCTTGCAAACAAGGCTGGTTAGTCTAATTGGTCTATAGTTCCCAGGGTCAGCGGATGCATTCCCCCCCCCTGAGCAAGGGGAAGACTGTGGCCGTTTTCCATTCAGCAGGGACAAAACCAGTGCTTGGGCTGTGGTTGAAAAGAGTACCCAACGGTGTTGCTAACTCCTGGTTTAAACCATCGAGAACGCAGCCTGGGATGTTATCAGGTCCCACAGAGACTGTTTTTGGCCTTAGAGAGAGTGGTTAAGACCTGCTCTTTAGAGGTACTAGGTGAAGAGTATGCAGTAGGAATGTTTTGGGGTATACGTGGTGGAGACGGGGGGAAAAGTTTTCACTGAACCTGTCCGCTAGCAGGTTGGCTATTTGCACTGGTTCAGTATATATGGTACCATTCACTACTAGTTCAGAGCAAATCTGGGCTTCTCCTTTAAAGTTTCGGATGTAGCTAAAGAATGCCTTATGGTTATCCTTGGTTAAGGATGCTAATCTAGATTCATAGTTAGCTTTAGAGGACCTTACAAGATGTCTTATTTACTTGTTCAAGCTGAGAAGAGTGTACTTCCAATTCTGAGAGGATTCCTTCTTGCTCTTAGGCAAAAATTTCTTCCTCTTATTATATAATCTGTTTATGGCAGATGTCCACCAGGCAGACTTGTTTTATCTTGAGGATCTTGCTTTGGCCCTATCAGGAATGGCCGAGTCAATACAACTGTATAGATTTTATCCAATGCACTGATGTATATCCCAGTATAGGTGTCCTTGCCATCAGTGGGGACCAGGAGCTTTGAAGATATCAATGCCTTCTCGTAAGAGGCTGTAGCTGGCTTTAGAGAAGATTTTTAGCCTGATTTCTCCTGGGGAGGGGGGGGTGTCTGATGCTATCGTTACTTTGAAAGAGAATGATTTACAATCAGAATTCACCAGGGAGGGCCGCACACTTGTGGTGGTGCACCATTCTACCATGTTGGTGAGTACCAATCTAGAATGTTGGTGCCCCTTGTGAGGCTACAAGAACCTTTGGTTGAGTGTGTTTGTACAAGTATAATTCACCCAATCTATGGACGGGAAGTTAAAGTCACCTTTAACCAGGGTGTTTGGTTGTATTTTGAGCGACTCGTCTATCCAAGTAGGCAGTGTGGCTATCAATGTTCATGGAAGGGGGCTCTATAGCTGACGATAACTTCAAGAGGGGTCTTTCCTATAGTTATTTGCACATGGAGTAATTCTAGGGACTCATGCTGTTTAATCAGTCTGGAAGTGTATTTATCTTTGATGAATATTGATACTCTTCCTCCTTTAGTTTTCATGCGTTTGTTTTGTGGTCTAAACATGTGGAAGGCATTATATCCAGGTACGGCCGGGGTGATCTCCGCGGCCTTGAACCAGGTCTCTGTGACTGCACAGTTATCCACATTTTCCAAGGTGAGGAGTGCAGTGATCCAGTGAGTGCAGTTTCAGATTTAGACTCCTAGCTTTTAGCAACATAACCTTAAGGTTGTCTTTTGAGGGCATTTTTACATCGGGGAATTTTGTTTTTATAAGATTGCCTAAAAAGGCACTACAGGGGAGGCCAAAAGCCATAGCCAGTAGCCAAAAGCCCAGAGATGACAGGTGGAGATCATCTCTGGCAAAGCATCATGGTCTATCAACCATACATCCTAGGCTGACAGGTACTGGATCCCCTTAGAATGATCCCATAAACTAAGCCAATTGTTAGTCAATCATTTTTTATCTGTACTGAGGAATCACCCTAGGTGAAGGTAGAATGCTGTTTAAAGCGGGGGCCATACCCACTTGGGACACAATCAGTGAGCTCAGTCAGGTCTCTCTTCATATAGTCCAGTGAGGTACGTTTAAGTCATTCACACCAACATGGACTGTGACAAAGTCATAACAGTGCCTGTTGTTGAGGGACTCAAGTGAATGTGTGATGTGGCAGATCCTGGCACCTGACAAGCTCACTGGTGAGTGGGACCATCTGAATGTCTCACAATGGAGTCACATATGACTAAAACATTTGAGTTTGTGTTTTGCCTTAGGGGCAGATTTAGTGAGACACTAGTGTGTGCATTTGTATGTGTACTGTGATTTGCTGGGAATGTATTAAGTGAAGTGTGTTTATGTTTGAGAGGTCTCCGATCTTTACCTAGGCTTCTAGTGAGAACCTCTGTGTATGTAGGTTTATGTGATGTATGTGTGGATGGTGCAGGAGGTGAAGTATGTGAGCCAACAACCTGCTTAGTATCTGATATAATGATTTCTGAGTGAGAGAGCCTAGATTCTAGATTGTTGCATCTCTCACATATTACATTTGTGTGAATTAGGAGAAGTGGGTTGTCAGTGTACATGAGGCAATTGCTATATTGCCGCAGGATGCCCATGTCGATCAGGTTTGGCTGAAGAAATGGTGGGAAATAGTCCATTCAAGATGCTAGGTGAAGTGCTGCAGTCAGTAACTGGGAGGTGACTAGAAGGACGAGGTATGGCTAAGGGACAAGAAAAAATTATAAACTATGAAGGGATTAATGAGCAAAACTAGAGGAGGAACTTCAGAGGCTCAGCTGAGTGTCTAACCGTAAAGTGAAGCGCAACAGCAAAAACCTCCAATGGAGCACAAGCAGTTGACTAAGAAAATGATGCAAGAGTTTGCATCTATACCCGCTGATGATATCCTTCACTATGCAGTAGAGCACGGTTATGCTAGTGGTACGCGACACACAAACCTTCGCTAACTCGGGCAACAAGTTGCAACAAAATTAAACTGGTTTCAAACACTCTAACCAATAGTTGCACATTACACTGGGCCTTGGGCAAACAATCACCAATCAGATAGGTCCTTAGCTACACTCTACTCTCACTAGGGTGTAGGGAGAGGCCCTCTTTTGTGAGGGAAAGCTGGATTAGTGTTCAGAAACTGTAAAAGCAGACTGGGTCCAGCAAACCTGAACCAAGTCTATGCTAGAATAAAGTGAGGGAAACAGCAAAAATACAGTAAAATACAGTTAAAAAATAACAATACACAGTAAAATACAATGCGAAAAGTGCAGATGAAGTACAAATGACACATTTTTCAGTAGCAGACAATGGATGCTTCAGATAACACAGGAGACTGATTGTTTGTTGCCAACCACTGTGCCGCTCAGGTAAATGAAATTAAACCGATTTCAAACACTCTAACCAATAGTAGCACACTAAACTGGGTCCTGGGCCAACAATCACCACTCAAACAGGTCCTTAGCTACACTCTACTTTCACTAGAGTGTAGGAGGAGGCCCTTATTTTCCGGAGGAAAGCTGGATTAGTACTTAGAAACTGCAAAAACAGACTGGGTCCAGCAAATCTGAACTAAATCTATACTAGGCTAAAACTGCAGGTGCGATGACCCACCATTGCCAACCCATAATCAAGGAGCCTCAATCCTCATCAATGGCAACAGTAGGGGACATTCACTGAGAGAATGACAAGTACACACACTATTTCCAAATGCAGCGCTCTGCATCAAGTGCAATTTCCCTTAAGAGCACACAGAGACCACAGTCAGTCTGGGGCTGATTTCTCTCTCTTCCTCCAGATCCCCAAGAAGACCCCCCCCCCCCCTTCGTGTCCCTGCTCAAGTAGCTGACACACATACACTGAGGTTTGATTTATACACACACATACACACACACACACACACACACACACACACACACACACACACACACACACACACACACACACACACACAGGAAAGGCTGGCTCATGTTTACTAGCTATGCCTCCTTCTGCCCAGACTATAAGATAGCTTCCACTGCCACCAGTTACACTTATCAGCTACTTTAAGGCCTTGAACAAAGGGTGCCCAATCTTACTGTGTAATATTAATACTAATGCAAATGGTAATTTAGCCAAGAACAAGACTATAAGGAGTGGCCCACACAGTGTCCCCATATAAATATGCAAGTACACTCAAAACTTAAATATCTCTACACAGATCAGCCACAATGAAAGGTTTAAATACATTTAATAAATAAAAGAACAAGATACTACTAAATATGTATTCACAGTGACAAGTTCAAACCACAGGAAATATTTAGAACATTGCAAGACAGTTTCAAATAAGTAAAGAAAAATATCTAAACTAAGCTTCACTATATTCCTGACTGAATCTAAGAGAATTATACTATAAACTCAAACCTTACTAATAGAGCAAGGCAGATGTTGTGGTGAATGGTTCTTGTCAGGTCAAGACGAAATACTGAATGCTCTGTCTCACTAACAGGCTTCTCAAAGTAATATGTAAAATATTACTGCTGAGATAACTTGCATATGACACCATTTCTGGTCATCTGACGTCTAGTTCTCCAGGCCAACCCCCCCCCATTGCTAGAAGCTGGCAGCATTTAGCATCTACCTGTAAAAATATACAGACAAGGGCATTTCCTCAGATATCTGACAGATGTTGGAAGTCATAAAACAATTGCATTCCTTCAGTTTTCAAAAGTAGCAATTAGTTCACTCCAAGGACAATACAGAAAGTGTCCTAGCATATACTTTGTGTCTCTACCTGCATTAAAAATTGAGAGGGGTAGCCTCTTTATTGCGTCCTATAAAGTCATTTAACTTCAGATATTTTTCTAAAGTTTACTAGAACGGAGGTTAACCTCCTGTATCCCAGTTTCCACTGTTAAAATACATGCATTTAAACAGTTACAATAATGATGTACACTTCTGTTCTCTTCCAGTAGGGCACAGTGTGGATACATTTTAATGCACTTTTACAAATACCTTTTCAACACAAACATCTGTACAGTTTGATATATACAACATACATTTCTAATACACTTGTAACGCAAGCATAAATCATTTCGATATTCACCAATGACATATAATTTATTTTATTTATTTATTTATTTATTTATTTATTTATTTCAGTTTGTTTACCAGGATGGTCCATTGGGCCACGAGGAGCCCATTTTCAATGGAGTCCTGGGGAGAAAAGCTCTGCAGAAGTACAAGATGCACATAAAAGTAAGACAACTATAATACCTATTGAAAACACAAGTAGATACACAGTCAACAGGTTGCAAAAAAATGTAATTTTTTTTTTTTTTTTTTAAGATTTGTTCCAACAGTTATTGTTAAGAGTTAAAGACAGTAGGAGGTTCATGGCAGATGTAATAGCTTATGGAGAGTAATTTTGATTCTAAAGTTTATGTAGGGTGGGAGCAGGGGCATTCCCATAGTGAGTTTAGATGAGAGTGGAGTAGTATTGAAAGCAGAGAGATTAAAAACTTGAGAGGTAGCCTCTTTATTGCATCCTATAAAGTCATTTAATTTCAGACATCTTTCTAAAGTTTACTAGTTTAACTAGTCTGTTAATTAATTAGAAAATTCCAGCTAGCTGTGCTAGCAGTATCTCCTTTTGTCACACTTCTTCCCCCTTTCGAAGACTTAAGCTAGCTTTTCAAGTGACTGTTGAGTAATGTTGCTTGAGAGGAATGAGTCTATCTGGGAATACATTACCCCATTCCCAGTCTTGAGATCCCAGCTGTCTTTGCATTCCTGACCCCATTACAGTGTTGCACCGTGATATCATATGCCTGCAACCCTAGGCTCCATCATAGTAACTTGGGATTTTGCTGGGTGGCTTCCCCACAGCCATAGAGCCCCCTCAGACTCCTCCTACCTTCTACTGCAAATGCTTAGAACCAGAGCTTTCCTATCATAAGGTTTCACCATGTTAACATGGTACAATTTGTGCTCCTGCCTAGCAGTTCTACCATGTAGTTAACATCACTGACCTTCATTACCACTTTGAAGGGTCCTCTCCCATGCTGCCTGCCGCTTGCTGTGTCTGACAGGAATGAGAACCATACCCTGTTGCCCTAAAGCATACCCTCTAGTTTGAACATTCCTGTCGTACCAGACATTTTTATGCTGTTGGGCTTCTGCCAGGTTTCTCATGAGTCTTGTCCTGAGGTTTACGACATATGTCACAACAGACTCCTTGTGGGATTCACAGTCACCCTCCCACTCATTGCAAATAAAATCTAGAGGTCCCCTCACCCTATGCCCATACATCAATTCAAAGGGTGAAAAACTTGTGGATTCCAGGGGCACCTCTCTGTAAGCAAATATATGGGGCAAATATTTGTCCCACTCCCTCATAAACTGGTCTGAAAATCCCAGTAGCATGGTCTTTAGTGCAGAGTTTAACCTCTCCACAAGACCATTAGTCTGGGAATGGTAGGGAGTGTTCTACAGGTGCTTCACCCCACAGTGCTTCCACAGACAAGCCAGCAGGTCTGACATAAGATTGACACCTCTGTCAGTCAGTATTTCTTTTGGGAAACCTACCCTGCTGAAAATCTCTAGCAAAGCATTTGCCGCCTTTAGTGCCTCAACAGAGGACAGAACCACTGCCTCAGAGTATCTGGTAGCATAATCTACTACCATTAGGATAAACTTCTTCCCTGTAGAACTTGGGGGTACTCAGAGGCCCCACAATACCCACTGCTACCCTCTGAAATGGCTCCTCTGTCATATGCAAAGGCATCAAAAGAGCTTTGATCTCATCTCCTGTCTTGCCTAGTTTTTGGCACTGCTCACAAGTCCTGCAGCACCCTGTTACATCCCTGGAAATCCCAGGCCAATAAAAGATCTGCACAATACATCTCTTTGTACTCTTTATGCCCATATGAACTGCAAAGGGAATATAATGGGCTATGGCTAGACATGCAAGATGGTAGGCTCTGGCCAATATCAACTGTTGTATTACCTCACCTTCTAGCCCTCCCTCAGGGGTCCACTCTCTATGCAGTAATCCTTTGTCTCATTATATGGATTTCCCTTTTCCTTGAGAATCAGGCACCTCCCTGACTACTTCCCTCAAGCCTTGTAATGTAGGGTGAGAGCTGAGCCTGTCTCAACTCACTCTCTCTTTGTAACCCTACCCAGCTCCCCTTCCATAGGAAGTCTGGTATATTTTCACAGCAGTGCCTCACTGTCGGCCTGGGTACTACTACTCAACTCTGCCCTTGCAGTCACACTGTCCAAGGGCACATCGGAACCCACAAGCAGCTGTGGCTCATCTTCAGCCTCACTGCTACAGGGTAGCCCACTCTCTGAAGTAACCACCTCACCAGTCCTGGCTTCAAGTGTGCGGTCTGTCTAGACCCCCCCCCCTGACAAAAAGACCCACATGCCTATTTCCAAGCCTGACTGCATGTCACTGCATGCACACAAGGTACTCCATTAACAAAATCATTCCCCATCAGGACATCTGCAGGGATATCTTCAAATACACCTACTTGTTTGCTTCCTTTTCCACCCTGCCAGTCAAGGTGAACTCTAGCAAAAGGTATTGGAAATGGGGTCCCTCCTAAAGCTCTGACTGGAGTAGACTGTCCAGGCAAGTAGTGCTCCTCAAACCATTGCAGACTTCATAATGGATAGATCAGAGGCCATCTCTCTCTTAACAGTGGCCTGTTTCCTATCTACTAAGATATGAGATAACCTCTTAGGGTAGTTTGGTACCCTTGTTGTCTCCAGAAAACTTACTGCTGGCATTTTTGTCATTCCCACTTGCTTGCTCCCCTACCTTTTGTTCCCCAGCTTGCCTCCATGGACATCTATATGCTACATGGCCTCACTGGTTACATTTAAAATATTTAACCCTTGATCCTGGCCGTGTACCTGAACTAGTGGCTTCCCCAGTTACTGGCGACTCTGTTGTTGTGGTTTAGGCTTCCCACCATGGGTTCCCTTAGACCCACGTGCAGCACTGGGTATCCCTTTCCTGTGCAGTGATGCCCTGCTTGCTAGGTATACATCTCTTTTCTTTCCTCAATTCATTTGCGGTGTTGCATTCTCTATCTGCCAACCAGATCCTCATGTACTCAGGCAAAGTGCTAAGGACTTACTCCCTCACCAAAAGTTTTGCCAGTCTTTCAAAAGTGGTGGCCTGACACCCACTCACCCACCAATAAAAATAAGTGCTTAACTCAGCAATATACTCACAACACTCATCTGCCTTGTGCCTATGTTCACAAAACTTTTTTTCCATAAGCTTCAGGTGTTAAAACACTCTACTAAACAATTTTGAACTGTATTATAATTTAAGCACTCAGTACCAGACAATTTATAAACAGCTTTACTATAGAGTAAGGGGGTCAGGAACCATACCCAGAGCCCTTGGTCAACATTATACTGTTTACATACTCTTTCATACATATAAATAAAACTATCAAAATTATCACCCTCTGTACATTGAGGAATAAATTTACTGAGCTTTATTGCTTCTGGGGGTTTGGTTACTCCCTTCCCTATTACTTCCATGACCCTGTCGAGGAGTCAGTATTTCCTTTTCATGTCAACTCTGCCTCTCCTTTTCTTCATCTTCCAGACACCGCAGTCTCTTTGCCGATTCTAATTTCCAAACGTTTGGCCTCCAGTTGAAGTCTCTAACTCCAGATGGATTTTTAAGTCCTCTGGGGCAAAGCTGAACTGTCCATTTTCTGAGAGCTGTACTTCCCCAAGGACACCCTGGTTGTCCTTCTGGTTGTTAGTCTGTGGTGCAGCTGTGGTTAAGGCTGCAATAATTTCTGCTTTAGTTAGGTTGGCATGAACCAATCCTTTGGTATGGCACATCTCAGCCAACTGGCTCCTTGTCAGCTTGTCATACTCCTCTGCTGATATCCTTGCCTGCTCTCCCTGACTAAGTTAACAAAAATAAATAAAACTATTGTGATATGAAATCTGAATGTCTACAATGTGGTTTGCTCGAGAGTACAAACACCTTCTTTAGTGACCACTGTTTATAGGTTACAGGAGTTCAATATCCACACCAAAGAATTCCAATATGTGATGTGGCAATCCCACCACTGCCAACCAAATGCAACATGGATATCCCATCACTGCCCATCAAATGTGATGACTCACCACTTTTTCTTCTTCTTTCGGCTATTCTCGGTTAGGGGTAGCCACAGTGGAATTCCGGTCCACTAATGATTGGCAGTAGATTTTTTACAGGTGCCGAGGTGCCAGCTCGACACCCAACCTTCAACAAAGGCATGCCCGTTCTACGCAGGTCTTTCGAATGCCACTTGACTGTGGGGGGGACATGCAGACTCCAGACAGAAGGCGCTCCAGCTGAAAATTGAATGGGAGAACCTCTTGCTGTGAGTCAACAAAGCTACTGCTGCACCACAGTGGTGATGACTCACCACTACCAGCCAGTAATCAAGGAGTCAATCCTCACCACTGGCAACAGTGGGGGACATTCACTGAGAGGATGATGAGTACACACAGTATTTCCAGATTCAGCTCTCTGCATCAAGTGCAATTTCCCCTAAGAGCATACAGAGACCACAGTCAGTCCGGAGCTGGTTTCTCCCTTATCCTCCAGATCCCCAATAAGACTCCCCACTGGCACAGTTATAGAGTTGAGATCTCAGCTGAGTGACCAAGCCAAGACCTCCAACACCCTCTCTGTCCAACCAGTGCATTGTGTCCCTGCCCAAGTAGCAGATACACAAACAATCTTTAAGGTTTGATTTACACACACACACACACACACACACACACACACACACACACACACACACACACACACACACACACAAAAGGCTGGCACAGGTTTATCAGCTACACCCCCTTCTGCCCAGACTATAATATAGTTTCCACTGACACCAGTCATTCCTTATCAGCTACTTTAAGGCCCTGAGCAAAGGGTGTCCACTCTTACTGTGTAATATTAATACTAATGCAAATGGTAGTTTGACAAGAGCAAGGCTATTAGGAATAGCCCACACAGTGTCATCAAATAAATATGCAAGTACTCTCAAAAAGTACAGTTGTGTACACTTACCTTAAATGTAGAAGTTAGAGTGTATTCACTGTTGTAGTCATTACATTTGGGTAATCTGCTAGCAGGTTGCCCTTAGTTTGCCTGATTAACAAAGTCTTGGGTCCTGCGTCGGTTGCTGTCCCTTCTTCCATGACGTCCGGTCGTCAGGAGTATAAAACATTTAGCCGATGCCATTACATCAGATTTTCTTGCCCCAGATGTCAGGTGCCCCCCAAATGGGGAGCAAATAAAATTAAAAACACAAAAAATATACCTCCAATCCGAAAAGAAATTACACCAAAAGGGTTTAAGCATAGTGAAAGAAAGTAGAGGTATAGCCAGAGAGAAATAGGGGGCTGGAGGGAGGATAACCAGGACTGCAACAGTGAATACACTCGAACATCTACATTTATGGTAAGTGTACACAACTGTACTATGTTCTTCGTGTTTCACTGTTGCAGTCATTACATTTGGGTAGATTCACAAAGCTATGGTTGGGTGGAGGGAATTATACAGCATTAGGACCGGCTATAAGGCCCTGCAGGACAGCAGTTGCAAAGCCAGCTCTGGATTTAGAGAAAGGTTGTAAATGGTAATGTTTGGAGAATGTATAAACTGAGCTCCAGGAAGCAGCTTCTAGAATGTCCCTGGTAGGAACACCTCTGAGAAAGGCTGTTGAAGTAGATGCAGCCCTGGTGGAATGGGATCTGATCCCCTGGGGTATAGTTTTTCCATGGTGCATATAGCAGAAACAAATACAATGGCTTATCCATTTGGAAATGGTTTGCTTTGAAATAGCCTTTCCCTCTGCACTTGCAGCAAATGCCACCAGCAGTTGTTCAGATTTTCTTTGAGATTTCGTCCTGTTTAAGTAAAATCTAAGTTGTCTGTGTACATCCAATGAAAGCAGAATCCCCCCCCCCCCCCCCGTTCTGTGGATTGGGAAAGAAGGTTGGCAAATGAATGGTCTGATTAGGAGCCACATTGGATACCACCTTAGGCATGATGGATTTGTCTTGAGAGAAACCCTGTCCACATGAAAAATGATGAAAGGCTCCACTGCCATAAGAGCCTGTAATTCAGAAATCCTTCTAGCTGAAGTGACTGCTAAAAGGAAAGCTGTTTTCCAGGAGAGAAATTTTAAGTCTGCAGTAGCAGCTGGCTTGAAAGGAGGGAGAGTGAGCTTCGCCAATACAAAACTGAGGTCCCAGGCAGGGGTTGGTGCTCTCCCGGGTGGGCTTATGTTTTTGGCCCCTCTGAGCTACTGCTTTAGCAGAGGATGAGAGAAGAGGGGAGGTTCTGTGCTGTAATGAGTTGAAATGGCTGAGGCATGGATTTTTATGGAAGAAAACGACAGGCCCTTGTGAATCATCTCAGTTAAGTATTGCAAAATCTGAGGAATGTTGGGCACTGCTGTGCTCATCCCTTGAGATTGATTCCAGGCACAGAATCTTTTCCATTTGTCAGCATAAGATTTTCTAGTACTAGGTCTTCTCGCCTCCAAAATGACATCCATCACAGGTTTTCTGAGGGATGCTAAGGGTGAATTTAGGTGATTAACCACGCTGCAAGATTCAAAGTTTGGAGCGGAGTGTGCATAATTTGGTTGTTCTGCTGAGACAGTAAGGTGTCTGAGGCAGGTGCCACGGTTGAAGGTGTGACACACTGCGCAGAAGTGGGTACCAGTGTTGACGAGGCCAGTCTGGAACAATCAAAATCATTTTTGGTTTGTCCTGTTTGACTTTTAGTAGAACTTTGGAGAGCAGAGGCAGAGGGGGAAAGGCATAGACTGATAGGTTTTTCCAGCTGAAGGATAGAGCATACACTTTCCAGGCTTTTTTGTGATGACTTCTTATGCAAAATTTGTCCAACTGATAGTTCTTGGGTGAGGCAGAAAGATCTATGTCTGGGCTTCACCATTTGCATGTCAACATGTTAAAAATCCGTGGTTCCAATTTCCATTAGTGTGGGTCCATGAGATTTCTCCTTAGTTTGTCTGCCAGAGTATTCTACTTTCCTGGCAGGAATTGAGCTTGTAGTTGTACTTGATAGGTCAAGGCCGTGTTCCACAATGCCATGTCTGGTCTGCAAAGGGGGTAGGAGGAGTGTGTACCCCCTTGCTTATGTACCACATAACCGTGGTGTTGTCTGTCTTTATAATTAATTGTCCTGGGTGAAGGTAGTCCTTGACGGCTGTCAGTGCATTCTGTACAGCTAGCATTTCTTTTTGATTGATATGAAGGTGCATTTGATCTGGGCTCCATTTGCCCTGAATGCACTTCCCTGCCAGATGTGCCCCCCAAGCATAGTCTGATGCGTCTGTAGTTAGGGTTTGGGCGGCAGGGGGTGGTGTGAATGGCAGTCCTTTGTTTTGGTAGCAGGCCTCTGCCCACCATAGGAATTCTAGTTGCAGGCAAGGTATGATAGGAATCATTGTTTCCAGACTGTGACAATGCTGACTCGATTGACTTTTAAGTACCACTGAAGTTTCCTCATATGCAGTCTTGCATATGGAATTAGAAGAATGCAGGAGGCCATGAACCCCAAGGCTTGCAGTATTTGCCTTGCAGAAAGCAGGGCTTCTGTGGCCACCTGTTTGAAGTAAGTCACCAAATGAATTTGCTTCTCTGGCGTAAGGAAAGCCATCTGGGCAGTTGTATTCAAGCTTGCACCCAGGAATATAATTTTTTGAGAGGGCACCAGTTGTGATTTCTTTTCATTTATATAGTGTACCCTATACAAGTTAGAATCCTTTTTACAAATGCCAGATGGTTTAGAAGAGTGTCCTTGTTTTCTGCCTGAATTAGACAATCGTCCAGGTATGGATATATTTGAATATTTCTTTGCCTGCAAAATGCAATTACTGGAGCCAGGCACTTTGTAAATACCCTGGGCGCAGTAGATAAGCCAAAGGGCAGTGCACAGAACTGGTAATGCAAAAAGCCTGCTTTGAAGTGGTGGTATCTTCTGCAAGATTCCCTGACTGGGATATGCGGGCAAGCCTCTTTTAAATCTAGAGTAGCCAACCAGGCATCTTTGCCTAGCATAGGAAGTAACTGGTGAAGAGTCAGCATCTTGAATTTTGGGATGTCCAGAAAGGTGTTTAGAGTAGATAAGTCCAGGAATGGATGCCAAGATTTGTCTTTTCTGGGTACCAGGAAAAGTCTTGAATAGAAACCTTGTCCCTTTTCCTCTTCTGTTACTAGTTGAATAGCCCCCATGCTCATGAGGGAAAGTACTTGTTTCTGGGCCTCTGCCCACTGATATGGGGGCAGGTCTGGCCATCCGTTTGGAACTGGCAATGTGTGGAAATAAAATCTGTATCCCTGGGATACTATATTTAAAACCCATTTGTCCTGGGTTATAAGTTTCCAGTTTTTTGCATGAAGAGCCAGTTTTCCCCCCAAAGGGGCGGCTAAAAGGTAAGTGCTTGGTAAGTGTAAAGGGAAGTCATTGAGACTGCTTACCATAGGGAGGTGTCTTGTTGTTTCCAGATTTGGAAGAGGAGGCACCCCATTGTTTTGTTCTGAAAGTCCCTTGGGACTGAAACCTGGTGCCTTTGGAATGTCTGGGTTTGACTTGAGTGGCTTTCAAAGGAACTAGAAAGGACCAGTTCTTAGTAGGCCAGTGTCTACTAAATCTTGGAGGTTGTACTTGTAAGAAATCTTTCACAGTTTGCATAGATTTAGCTTTATCTTCCATCTTTTTTAGAACTTCTTCAGCCTTATTACCAAAGAAACGGTCCTGTTGTAAAGGAGCATCTAACAATTTCACTTTAACATAATCAGGCAGATTTTGCTCTGAGCCAAGCATGCCTTCTCAGCACAGACCCAGTTACAGCAGCTCTGCAAGAGGCCTCCAAAGAATCAAAACCACATTGCAAAGTATGTTTTCCAACTTGTTCAAGCTGAATGTAATAAATCCTGTAAATCTTTATTTTGCACACAGTCAGAAATCAACAATTTTCTGTTTAAGCAGTCCCATGATATGCTGCTGATATATTAGCATATGAAATTGTCAGTTTAAAGCTCCAATTACTAGGGTTGCAGAAGTGTAAACCTTCTTGCCCCATCTATCCAGCTCCCTGGAATCTCTATCAGAAGGGGTAGGATTTTTAGCAGTAGAAGCCTTAATGCCCTTGGGACCCTGAGAAATGGTTTCAGGATCTGCAACAGGATTTTTGAAAAGGAATTTGTGGGAGGAACCATGTAGTATCTGTCTGGCTTACAAGGAGCTGGAGGCAGAGAATCAGGAGCCATACTAGATTCTGAAAAAACATCATTAATGTCTAAAACAGAAGGTATAGCTAAAGGCCTATGCTGAGGAAGAAGAAGAAAATCCCCAAGTCTCTTTAGATTCAGAAAAATCCTGACTTTCTCAGTGAAAATGTTCCCTTAAGGTATGTAAAGTTTCCCCAAAAGAAACATCCTCAGTGGGAGAAGCAGAAGGAATGGAATCTTCTGCATCAGAGTCCTCATAAGTTGTTGTTGTGTCTTTCGGCTTTTTCCGGTTAGGGGTCGCCACAGCGGAACTCCGGTCCACTAATGATTGGCAGTTGATTTTTACGTGCCGAGTCACCAGCCCTGACGCACAACCTTCAACGAAGGTACGTCCATTCACGCATGTCTCCATGCAGAAGACACTAACGGAGAATCGAACTGGACAGTGTCTTACTAAGAGGCGACAATGCTACCACAGCACCACCACCGCAGATCATCAGCGTCCTCATAAGTAGTCTAGACAATTCCTGTTCATTAGAAGAGTCAGAAGAAATAGAATCCTGTTCAGAAGATTCATAATCAATGTCTTGCCTAGGCCTCTTAGAAGGTTGGCTACACCTGATCAGAGTAATTAAATCTTCAGCCATTTTAATGATTTGTTTTTTAGGCATAGGGGCCTGCACATGTGGCCCAGGCGTCAGTTTCTTAGGCATAGGTCGAGATTGTGGCCTTAGTTCTGAAGATGGCATCGGTCAAATATACAAATCTGTAGGCCTGAAAACGCCCTCAGAAGCCGTGGCTCTGGACCCATCCAAGGTAGAGACATCCACGGGTTCCATAATTGAAGCATCTCGAGGCATACCGGTCTCTGAATGGGTCTCAGTAGAGGCCTGCGAATCAGAAGTAGCGGGCATCAGGGGCTGCGAAAGTGCCTCACTGAGTATCAACGAACTGATGACTGGCTTAGGAGAAGCGTCGTCGGCAGTTTTGGACCTCATTGGCCTTTCTTTGCGTTTTTTAGGTATTCCGGTAGCTGGATTGCTAACAGACGACATTTCTGGTAATTAAAGCGCGAGACATAATATTTAGGAGCAAAAATGTACAGACGTTTGATAGTGTGTTGATTAAATAAAGCACAAAACTGACAGCAAGGTACATTTTGGTCAGGGCCTAGGCAAGGAATACAGTACAAATGAAAATCCTTATGAGGTATTTGCTTCCCACAAGTATGCAATTATTAACTTTTACAGACATCGGTAAGGAGCAAGAAAAAGTTTCCCCAACGGGGTCCTTAGCTTTTTAGTTGAAGACTTTGGATCTGAAACTCGAAAACGAAAATTTCAGGAGTCAGCTGACTGGCACTTGCGAACTGCTTCTGCTTCGGGCACCACGCGGCAAGAAAGACTGATGTAATGGCATCTGCTGCATGTTTTATACCCCTGACGACCTGACGTCATGGAAGAAGGGACAGCAACCGACGCAGGACTCAAGACTTTGTTAATCAGGCTGACTGAGGGCAACCTACCAGCAGATTAACCAAATGTAATGACTGCAACAGTGAAACACGAAGAACATCTTAAATATCTCTACACAGATCAGCCACAATGAAAGGTTTAAATATATTTAATAACAAATAAAAGAACAAGACAATACTAAATATTTATTCACAATGACATCATAGTTCAAAACCAGAGGAAATATTTAAAACACTGCAGAACAGTCAAATAAAGAAAAATATCTAAGCTAAGCTTCACTACATTCTTGACTGAATCTAAGCGAATTATACTACAACCTAAGAACTTACTAACAAACAGAGTAAGGCGGATGTTGCGGTGAATGGCTCTTGTCAGGTTCAAGACAAGAATACAGAATGCTCTGTCTCATTAAGACTTCTCAAATTAATATCTAAAATATTACTGCTGGGATAGCTTGCAGATTGACATCATTGCTGGTCATCTGACTTCAAGTTCCCAGGCCAACCCCCCCTCCCCCATTGCTAGAAACTGGCATAATTTAGCATCTACTTGTAAAAGTACAAAGACGAGGGTTTTTCCTCAGATCTTTGGCAGATGCTGGAAGTAAGTACATTTGTGTACACTTATCATAAATGTAGATGTTCGAGTGTATTCACTGTTGCAGTCATCACCTGTGGGTTATCCCTGCAGTGGTAGTCCTTGGCCGGACCGAATACCAGAGTCAATGTTTATCTGCAGAGGCTACTGTCGCCTGGTGACTGACTTCAGGTCGTCAGTGCTATAAAGGAAGGCAGATGATGCCATTACATCAGTTTTTCTGCCCTAACCAGTCAGAGACGTAGTAAATATGGTAAAGTGGTCCTGGTGTCTAAAAGCCACCATTAGAATCTTATGTCTCCCTAAAGAAAAAAGATGCAAGGGGGAAAGGAGGGTGGGAAACCAGGACTGCAACAGTGAATACACTCGAACATCTACATTTATGGTTAAGTGTACACAACTGTACTATGTTCTTCGTGTTTCACTGTTGCAGTCATCACCTGTGGGAGGATTCCCAAAGCTAAGGAGAGGGGTGGTAGGATTAGTAAGAGACCTAGAAATGGGTCAGCATGCCCTACAGAGTGGCAGAGGCAAACCTTGCCCTAACCTTAGAAAAAAAGAGGTAGGTGGTAATGCTTGGGAAAGGTATGGACAGAAGTCAGGTGGCAGCTTCCAGGATGTCCCTGGTGGGAACTCCTCTGAGGAATGCTGTTTATGTGAAGTCTGCCCTAGTGGAATGGGTTCAAATAGACTGGGGGGGGGTTCACATGCAATCTGCAGCAGAAATGGATACAGTGCGATATCCATTTGGAAATGGTTTGTTTGGAAATGGGCTTCCCCTCTGCCCCTGGGGCAAAGCTGACAAGTAGTTAGTCTGTTTTCCTGAAGAGTTTAGTACAGTCCAGATAGTACCTGAGCTGTCTGTGCATGTCTAGTGAGTGCAGAATTCTTTCCCCCTTGTTTTGAGGGTTAGGAAAGAAGGTAGGTAGATGTATGGCCTGGTTGAGAGTTACATTAGATACCACATTGGGAATAAAGGAGGGATTAGTCCTCAGGGAGACCCTGTCTGCATGGAAGATGATGAAGGGCTCAGTGGCCACCAGTGCCTGAAGTTCTGAAACCCTTCTGGCTGAGGTGACAGCTAGGAGAAAAGCAGTCTTCCAGGGGAGGTATCTTAGGTCTGCTGAAGCAGCAGGCTCGAAGGATGGCAAGGTTAGTTTTTCCAAAACATAATTCAGGTCCCAGGCTGGAGTGGGTGGCCTTCTGGGAGGTCTAATATTAGAAGCCCCTCTGAGGAATTGCTTAATCAAAGGATGGGAGAACAGGAGGTGTTCTGTATCAAAATGAGCTGAAATGGCTGAGGTGTGGATTTTAATAGAGGAGAAGGAGAGGCCACTATTAAGTAGCTCCATTAGGTAGTCCAGGATAAGAGGGATGGAACGTTGTGAGGTATTGCCCCCTCTGGACTGGTTCCAGGAGAAGAATCTTTTCCATTTTCCTGCATAGAATTTTCTGGTGCTGGGCCTTCTGGCCTCTGTGATAATGTCTAGGACCTGTTTGCTCAAGAGGGACCCCTTGTTTGCCTTTAAAGTATTACCCATGCTGATAGTTTGAGGGTCTGCAAGTCTGGGTGCAGCATCCCCCCCCCCCCACATGAGTTCAAAGGTCTGAGATCAGGGGAAGCTGCTGGGAGGCTGTAAGGTCAGGCTGCGCATTAAGGGGTACCAATGTTGTCTGGGCCAATCCGGAGCAATGAGAATGTCCTTTGGTCTCTCCACCCTTATTTTGACCATTACCTTTGGAATAAGAGGCAGAGGGGGGAATGCGTACACACACACAGGGTGTTCCAGGGGAAGCTCAAGGCAACAACCTTCCACACTAGGTGGTGTTATTCCCTGGTACAGAATTTTTTCAGCTGAAGGTTGAGATGCAAAGCAAAGAGATCCACCTCTGGAGTCCGACATGCCGGAGTGATTTATAAAATGATTTTTCTGTGGAACTGTCATTTGTTGGGGTCCAGTAAGTTTCTTCTTAAGTGGTCTGCCAGGGTGTTGTTGATCCCTGGTAAGTATTAGGCTATTAGGTGTAATCCCATGGAAGAGGCCGTCAGCCAGAGGTTCATGGCTAGCTTGCACAGAGGGTAAGATAGGGTCCCTCCCATTTTGTTGATGTACCACATTACTGTGGTGTTGTCTGTTTTGATAAGGAGAATCCCTGGCTTGAGATGGGGTTTGAAGGATGTCACAGCCTTTTGTACTGCCATCATTTCCTTCTGGTTTATGTGTAAGGGAAGATGCTGCGCATCCCAAAGACCTTGGGAGCACCTACCTTCTAGATGAGAGTCCCAAGCTATGCCTGAGGCATCGGTGGTAATGGTCTGCCCAGTTGGGTGAAGGTTGAAGGAAAGACCCTTGTTCTGGGCACAGGCTCATGCCCACCAGAGAAACTCTGCCCTTACACAGGGGATCATAGAGAGAGAGGTCTCTAGAGGTCGAGAATGCTGACACCAAAGGTTTTTTAGGTACCACTGAAGTTTCCTCATGTGAAGCTTGCCTAGAGGAATTATAAGGATGCAAGATGCCAAGTACCCCAAGGCTTGCAGGAACTTCCTTGCAGTGAGGTGACTTTCGGAAGACAGCTGGGTAAAATAGAGAGGCAGGAAGCTCTGCTTTTCTGGGGATAGGAAGACCATTTGGGATGCTGTGTCCAGCAGTGCTCCCAAAAAAATGATCTTCCAGGAGGGTATTTGCTTTTATTTCTTCTTATTGATGGTATACCCTACGGAGGTTAGGAGGGTTTTGACAAAGAGAATGTCCTTGAGGAGCTTTTCTTTGCAATCTGCTTGAATGAGGCAGTCATCCAGATAAGGCTAAATCTGTATATTTTTCTGCCTGCAAAAGGCTGTGGCTGGGGCTAAGCATTTGGTGAATACCATGGGAGCAGTAGATAAGCCTAAGGGTAGTACACAGAAATGAAAGTGTTGTGAGCCTGCTCTGAAGCGAAGGAAGTTCCTGCAGGATTCCCTTATGGGGATGTGGAGGTAGGCATATTTTAGATCTAGGGTAACTAACCAGGCATTTTTTGTCAGCATAGGCAGCAGCTGCTGCAAAGTTACCATTTTGCATTTGGGGACCACCAGGAAGGTGTTCAAAATGGATAGATCCAGGATGGGGTGCCAAGTGCCCCCTTTTCTGGGAACAAGGAATAGTCTGGAATAAAAACCTTTGCCTTTTTGATCTGAGGGGACAGGTTCTACTGCCCCTTGGGATATGAGAGTTTGAACTTGTTTCAATGCCTTTGCCCACTGATTTGGAGGTAAGTCTGGGTACCCTCATGGAATTGGGAGTTCGTTGAAGGAGAATTTGTATTCCTGAAAAATTATCTTTAAGACCCATTGTTCCTTTGTTACAGAAAGACAATTTTCTTTGCAGAGGGAGAGCCACCTCCTAGTATTTGGTGAGTGAAAAGAGGGCAGAAGAGGGAGTCAATGAGAGCTTTTGCCATAGAGTGATGGCTTAGAACTCTCTACCTTTGGAGCGAAAGTGCTCCACTGTTTGGTTCTCTGCTGTCCCTGGGATGGGAGTCTGGGTGGCCTGTCGCTGTGGGGCTTACCTTGCTCCTGTCTGCTAGGTGCAGGAAAGGACCAGTGTTTTAAGGAAAAATTCCTGCTGAACCAAGGAGGTTGTACCTGAAAAAAATATTTTACTGATTGCATAGATTTTGCTTTGTCTTCCATCTTTTTAATCACCTCTTCTGCTTTTACACCAAACAAGCCATCCTTATCCAAGTGTGCATCAAGTAACTTAGATTTGACATGATCAGGGAGAGGTTGTTCCTTCAACCATGCATGTCTCCTAATGACAGATCCTGACACTGCTGCCCCACTTGAGGCTTCTAGGGAGTTATATCCACAGCCAAAAGGCCGTGGAAGTAGCCATGGACCTAGTAGAATGAGCTTTCCAAGACCCAAGGCGGAGCCAGAAGATGAGGTCAAAGGAAGGGAAACCATACCTGGTGAGGCCAAAATGGGACAATAAGGATCACTTTGCTCCCTAGTAGACAAGGTATATGTAGAAACCTTGGAATAAGAGGTACTAGGGGGTAAGCATACAGAAGACCGGGAGGCCAAGCATGGACTAGAGCATTTCTGGGGGACTCCCCCGGCAAGGGGTTGAGAGCGAAAAACTCGCTGCATTTCACATTGGAAGGAGATGCAAAGAGATTGCAGCAAGGCTGACCCCACTCCAGAAAGATCTGCTCTGCTACTGAATGATTCAGAGACCACTCATAAGGCATCAGAATAGTTAGACAACCTGTCCGCTAGAATGCTGGACCATCCTGGAATGTATGAGAAAGCGAACGGTGGAGATCGCCCATTCCCACAATCTCATGGCCACGCAACAAAGGGGGTAAGATCTGGTCCCTCCCTGTTTGTTGACGTGCCAGACCACTGACATTGTCTGATTGGATTGCAATGATTCTCAGAAAGAAAGGCATGAAGGGCCTGCAATGTCAAAAGGACCTCCCTCAACTATAGAACATTTATCTGCAAACATGGCTTGACAGGGGACCACAGGCCTTGGACTGTCCTGCCCAAATAATGCCCCCCCCACCCAAGTTGGGAGGCATCCGTGGTCACTGTGGCTTAGACAGGGGCTGGAAGAAAAGGTCATCCCTCCAAGATTTCTGGAGAAAACATCCACAACAGAAGGGATGACCGGCAGACTCGACTGAGGTGTATAGGATATGATAATGGAAGTTCAACAGGGATCATCGTACTGCTAGTGTCCACTGTAGTACTTGTATATGTAACCGGGCGCACGGAAGAAGTGTTATGGTCGCTGTCATTAAACCTAAAGCCCTCAACATTGATTCTGCTGAGGGAAGATGAGAACGGTAGATCAGGGAGACATGCATCCTCAGGTTTTGTACTCTCTCCATGGTCAGGAAGATTTTGCACTGTAGTGCATCTGTCCTTGCCCCAATGTAGTCTTTCACCTGGACAGGATTCAGAAGTGATTTGGATGCGTTGATTGTAATCCCCAATTGTAGAGCAAGCTTTAAGAAATAATCCCTAGTTTGAGAAAGTAGACGCCTGGTGGGAGCAGTGAGGAGCCAATCGTCCACGTACGGATAGACCTGAATTCCCTGATGCCTCAGGTGAGCTGCTACTACCGGCATCACTTTGGTGAACACCCTGGGGGCTGTGGTAAGACCAAAGGGTAGGGCTCAAAATTGGTAATGACTGACTTTTAGCCAGAAGCGAAAGGAGCTTCTGTACATCTATGTGATAGCAGGCATCCTGGAGGTCTAACAAGCACATCCAGTCACTCTCTTGCAGGTACAGCATAATGGACTGTAGTGTGACCATCCGGAATTTTTCTTTGGCAACTGACAGGTCCAGAATGGGCCTCAAGTCCCCTGTTTTCTTTGGCACCATGCTGCTGCCTCCCTTTGCATGGGTGATACGTCCAGGAGGTGTTTGGGAGGTTTGGGAGGAACCAAAAAGGGGACAGCAGAGTATCCTCTGGATATGATCTGAAGCACCCAGTGGTCTGATGTTATGGACTTCCATGCCATCAGGTGCAATGGCAATCGTCCCCAGACTGCCTCCAGAGTAGAACAGTCGGGCAATCCCTCAGGGTTGCTGTCTGGGCCTATCGGAGAAAGGATCTCGAGAGCCAAATTTCCTCGGACCCCCCCTCCCCTGGGCCGACTTCTATCCTGGCCCCCTATGCCTCTGGGGGAAAGAGAGCCCTGAGTGTCCCAGGAATAAGGTGACTTCCTGAGCCACATCTTCCTTTGCCCTCTCTGATTCTGGGAAAAGGATCTTTGAGGGTTCGAGAAACAGATTCCGAAGGCAGACAGTGTCTTCCCCATCCTTTTCACTCTGGAGTAAGGTCTCTTTGACGGTCTTACCAAAAAGAGAAGAGCCGTCATAAGGGGTGTTGGCAAAAGACACCTTGAAAGGTTCTGAAAACTGACAGTCTGAGCCAGGCGTTGTGCCTCATGCACACGCCGGACCCAGCAGCCCTACCCGCTCCTTCAGTAGCATGTGAGAGGAGTCGCATGGACATGTTGGAGACTGCTTTTAAAGTGGCTATCCTCGCGGAGAATGTGTCCCTATCCTCCTGCGACATGGACTTAGGAGGAGACTCAGCCAGTTTCTTGACTAGGTCGCACTGGAGTCTCGTGACATGAGTTAGGTAGTTCAGAAGAAAAAGGTTGCTGACGCACAAACCCCCTTCCCTAAGCGGTCCATCATCCGTGACTCTCGGTCAGGAGGATGAACTGAGGAACTCTCTTGGGCTAGTTCCTTTTTTGTAGCTGCTGCTACCACCATAGTGTCTACGGGGAAGCCCTTGTTCCACGCCGGTCTAACTGATGGTAGACTTGAGATCTTATCCGGATGTTTAGGGATTGGTTCCATGGTGTCCGGCTCCTTCCAGGCCCATGAGGTGACCAGGTCCACCAGGGGATCTGTGGGAGGGGACACCCAGGAAGTAGATGGGCCCATGCCGAAAGCCTCCAGGAACACGGATTCGTCAGAAAAAGGTTTGGGGGTTTACCAACCTCCACGCTGACATAGGATTTCCATGATGTCTCCAAAGGAGACATCCTTGGGAGGTGACATGGGGGAACCTTCCCCATCATTCAAATCAGTGTCCTCAGTGAGGGACTCGGGGGGGGGGGGAGTCCAAGTGCCTCCTCTTACACGTATGCTTGTGAGGCACGTCTCTGGTGGGGCTCTGCGGGGGGAACTTGCAAGCCACTTGTTCCTCAGGGGGAACTGCCTAGGGCTCCTCAAGCAAGGGCTGTCCCTCTGGTAAAATGATGGGATGCATAGACAGAGAAGAGGGGGTCAGGACGGAATCTGAGGAAATAGTCAAGGGTCTCGATCCAGTGGAGAGAACCTTTCTACCACATTGAATGCAGAGGGAGAACGAGCCTCCTGGGGGTACCAATAAGGAAGCCGCTCTCCCCAGATGTGAAGCAAGAGTAGGAGCCAGGCCCGAAGTGGACAGAGCTCTGTGGGGGGACTTGGCCCGACAATGCCGGAGCCAAAGAAAAAAGTTCTGCTCCCTCAGATCAGACACCCAAGCTCCGGCTCCGAGAGCCACTCAGATCCGACACACTCCAGGCAGCTGTCGGCATCGAGGAGACAGGTACCATCAGCGCCGACCCCCTGACTAAGGCCATCCTCGGATCGAAGTACTCTGAAACTGGTGGATGGATTGGAGAAGGAGAAATTGGTGTGAAAAAAAGGAAGTGAACTTCCCCCCTCCAGAGGGAGAGGGAGCTGGCAAGACCTCCCATCTGGAAATGAGTACGAATGAACCTCCTCATCATTTTATCCATGTCAACTTCCAATAAGTAATGCGTACATCTCAACGAGGCCACGGACTCCAACCTGGCGGGTCAAGGACCCGAGGCCCTAGATGGCGGACGTGTCTCCTCCAGCTCCAGGGAAAATCTCGGAGATCGGCGCCGAGGGGAGTCGTGGATCATAGTCCGACTTTTAGCAGGAGTAGAAGGAAGGTTCGGAGACTTTTTGCGTTTCTCTGGTTTGGAAGAGTGCTTGTCTTTGTGTTCTCTCTCCTTCTCTCTGCCCCTTTTTCACTCCACTTCCACAGGCTTCGAATCGGGAGGTTGAGTCCCAGCCTGGAAGGGAGGAGAAGCAAGGGCAACAGAAGGAGAGGTGGCCACAGCAGCCATGGTGACCGAAGCAAAGGATGAGGCAGCCGCCTCAGAACTGGGTAGAAGGCCTTTTAGGGCCAACTTAGCCTTCCTGCACCGCGCGGCAAGAAAGACTGAAGAAAATGGTGTCAGCTGCATCTTTTATACCCCTGGCGCACTGACGTCAGGGAGGAGGTGACAGCAACCGACGCCGGACCTAGACTTTGGAACTCGGGCCAACTGCGGGTAGCCTGCCAGCAAGATAACCCCAACTGTAATGACTGCAACAGTGAAACATGATGAACATCTTAGCCTTTCTGTCATTTATAGCACACAGGTTAAAACCCACGCAGATAGTGCAATCTGTACTCAAATGGGCAATGCCCAAGCACATCACACAGAGTGTGACCATCTGCAGGAGACAATTTATGGCCACACTCTGTGCTGGAAGTATCTCCTTTTGTCACAGAAGGAAACACCAAAAATACAGTTAAAAATAACAGCACATAATAAAATACAATGCAAAAAGTGCAGATCAAGTAAAATTTATACTTATTTTTCAGTAGCAGGCAGTGAATGCTTCAGAAAAAACAGGACATCGATTGCTTGTTGCTAACCTCTGTCTTCACTCTGTAAGCCTGACAGTTGCCTACAGTTTTGTAACAGGTACAAGCATGCAAAATCAGAAGGTAATGCTACTCGGTGCTAGAAGTCTAAACTTCAAAATGCACTCTCTCGAATCACTCCAGAGAGCACCCCGGCAATACTAGGTTACAACTCTTACCACACTTTTCAGCCACCAAACCAGAACCAAAACACTAAAGATGGAGGAGTCTCCATATTCACTAAGTATATTCACACCACAAGGCTAGTTCATAGGTTCATAGATCAGTAATAAGCTAACTGCCCTTATGAGACATTTAAAGCCTAGCCAGTTATTCCTTTCGAGACTCTAATTCTGCACCTTGTGTTTGTAAGGCAACCACCTTAACCATTAGGCCACCCTCCCAACACAATGCAGCTGAAATTTTCCAGGTGTAACTAACACTAGGTAAGACTGCAATCCAAATTGTAGCTTGCTACAGATCCCCCACCATGCCCCAAGATTCTCACTACACATTTCTAAACATACTGAAAAATATTAAGATACAACTAAACACCCTAATACTGGATGATTTCAACTACCCTGCCATTATAACTGGGAAAACTACTCGTGTACCAAAAGCTTTGCCCAACGGTTCTTGGAATTCATAAATTCCAATGGCCTGAATCAACTAATCCATAGTCCCACCAGGGGCTCCAATATCCTACACCTGGTCATTACCAACATGGGAAATCGATGATCCACATCTATGTTCACCCCCTCATTTGTCAGGTCTGACCATAAGCTAATCACCCTTGACATCCACATCCCTCCCCCATCCCCCAGTAAGGAAACCTCAGTAAAATACTTCTCCATAGCCAACTTCATGCTACTCAAGTCAGAGGTGACAAACTTCATGACACCCATGCAGATGGGAACTGAAAGTTCGATTGCTGAATCCCTACACTAAGGCACTGTACAAGCACATCCACTTGTGCATGAATCGTGCCATCTCAAATAGAACTAAGACGCTCTCCTACAAAAAAAAAAAAGCCAATCTGGTAATCCCCTGCCAAAAACAAACTTTACAACAAAAGGAAGAAACTGTTGCAGAAAACAGGAAAATCCCAGGACGCAAAAAAAAGTACAGTTGTGTACACTTACCATAAATGTAGATGTTCAAGTGTATTCACTGTTGCAGTCATTACATTTGGGTAATCTGCTGGCAGGTTGCCCTCAGTCGGCCTGAATTCCAAAGTCTTGGGTCCTGCGTCAGTTGCAGTCTCCTCTTCCATGACGTCAGGTCGTCAGGGGTATAAAACAAGCAGCCGACACCATTTTCTTTAGTTTTTCTTGCCCCAGACGTCAGGTGACCCCAAAAAGGTAGCAAAAATATATATGCATAAAAACTATATATACATGCATCAATATAAACGTTACCTTCATCTACAAGCAAATACACCACATAGGTTGCAGAAGATAGAGAGGGAAAGATAAACTCCTGAATGAAAGGGGGATGGCGGGTGGGTAACCTGGACTGCAACAGTGAATACACTTGAACATCTGCATTTATGCTAAGTGTACACAACTGTACTATGTTGTTCGTGTTTCACTGTTGCAGTCATTACATTTGGGTAGAATCCCAAAGCTATGGTTGGGAGGCTGGAGCTAAACAGCATTAGGTGCAGCTATAAGGCCCTGCAGAACTGCAGTGGCAAAGCCTGCCCTGGACTTAAGAGTAGAGAGGCAAATGATAATGCTTTGTAAAGGTGTGAGCAGAACTCCAAGTAGAAGCCTCTAGAATGTCTTTGGTTGGTACTCCTCTGAGAAAGGCTGCTGAAGTAGCTGCAGCTCTGGTGGAATGAGACCTAATGCCCTTGGGCACAGGTTTACCATGGTGTAAGTAGCAGAAACGAATGCAGTGGCTTACCCACTTTGAAATAGTCTGCTTTGAAATGGCCTTTTCTTCTGTTCCTGCAACATATGTCACTAGTAATTGCTCAGTTTTTCTTAGAGCTTTAGTCCTGCTCAAGTAGAATCTTAGCTGTCTGCGTACGTCCAAGGAATGCAGAATTCTCTCTCCCTTGTTCTGCGGATTTGGATAAAAGGTTGGCAGATGAATAGTTTGGTCAAGAGCCACAGTGGAAACAACCTTAGGCATAAATGTTGGATTTGTCCTCAGAGACACCCTGTCTGGGTAAAATATGATAAAAGGCTCCACAGCCATGAGGGCCTGTAGCTCTGAGACTCTTCTTGCTAAAGTAATTGGTAGTAGCAGAGCTGTTTGCCATGATAAGAACTTTATATCAGGAGTAGAAGCTGGTTCAAATGGAGGCAGGGTGAGCTTCTCCAACACATAATTGAGGTCCCATGCAGGTATTGGTGATCTTCTAAGAGGCCTTAAATTTTTGGCTCCTCTAAGATACTGCTTTAGTAAAGGATGAGAAAAGATTGGTGGCTCTGTATTGTAATGAGCCGAAATGGCAGAGGCATGGATTTTAATTGATGAGAAAGATAGGCCTTTGTCAAGCATCTCAGTTAAGTATTGTAATATCCGAGACATATTTGGTTCTGCTGTACGAGTTCCTTGTGCTTGATTCCAAGCACAGAATCTCTTCCATTTATCAGCATAAGATTTTCTAGTACTAGGTCTTCTGGCTTCCAAAATAACATTCATCACAGCTTTAGTGAAAGGTGGTGTTTATATAACTGCATGATCAGCCATGCTGCCAGGTTCAGTGTCTGGAGCTGATTGTGCAGGATCTGATTGTTTTGCTGGGACAGTAGTTGAGGTCTTTGAGGTAAGGTCCAAGCTGGTTATGGAGACAAGTTCCTTAGGAAAGGGTACCAGTATTGGTGGGGCCAGTCCGGGGCAATTAGTATCATCTTTGGTTTCTCTTGTCTGGATTTTAGGAGGACCTTGGGAAGAAGAAGCAGAGGAGGAAAGGCATAAACTGATAGGTTTTTCCAACTGAAGGATAGGGCGTCCACTTTCCATGCTAGTCGGTGATAAGTCCTTGTGCAGAATCTTTTCAATTGATAATTTTGGGGAGAGGCAAATATATATGTCTGGGCTCCCCCATTTCTCTGTTTTCATGCTGAAGACTTGTGGATCTAGTTTCCACTAGTGAGGATCCATAAGATTTCTGCTTAAATTGTCTGCCAGAGTATTTTGTTTTCCTGGCAGCAATAGAGCTTGATGATGTATTTGGTAAGTCAAAGCTGTGTCCCACAGTGTCATGGATAATCTGCAAAGGGGGTATGAGTGCGTGCCCCCCTGCTTATTTACACACCACATGACCGTGGTGTTGTCCGTCTTTATCAGTAGTTGTCCTGGATGAAGTAAGACCTTGAAGGCTGTCACAGAATTTTCAACAGCTAGCATCTCTTTCTGGTTGATATGTAGATGCATTTGTTTTGAGGTCCATATGCCCTGAATGCATCTTCCAGCCATGTGGGCCCCCCCAAGACAATCTGATGCATCTGTTAAGGTTTGGCTGGCAGGGGGTAGAGTGAAGGGCCGTCCCATGTTTTGGTGACATGCCATTGCCCACCATAGAAACTCCTGTTGTAGGCAGGGAATGAGAGGAATCATCGTTTCCAGACTGTGACAACGTTAACTCCATAAACTTTTTAGATACCACTGAAGTTTCCTCGTATGCAGTCTTGCATATGGAATCAGTAGGATGCAGGATGACATGAAGCCCAGAGCCTGCAGAATTTGTCTTGCAGATAACTGGGTTTTTGTTGCCATCAGTTTGAAGCAAGTAGTCAGTTGCCTTTGCTTGTCTGGCGTGAGGTAAGCCATCTGGGCAATTGTATTCAAGCTTGCACCCAGGAATGTTATCTTTTGAGAGGGTACCAGTTGTGATTTCTTTTTGTTTATTGTGTACCCTAGGCATGTTAGAAGCCTTTTCACAAACGCCAGGTGTTGAAGAAGAAGGTCTTTGTTCGCCGCTTGATTGAGACAGTCGTCCAAGTAAGGATATATTTGTATACTTCTTTGTCTGCAAAATGCAATTACTGGTGCCAGACACTTTGTAAAGACCCTGGGCACAGTAGATAAGCCAAAGGGCAATGCAGAGAATTGGTAATGCATTAAGCCAGCCTTGAATCAGAGGTATATTCTGCACAACTGCCTTATTGGGACATGCAGGTATGCCTCTTTTAGGTCTAATGTCACCAGCCAAGCATTCTTGCCCAACATGGGCAGAAGCTGCTGCAAAGTCAGCATACTGAATTTTGGAATGTCCAGGTATGTGTTCAAAATCGATAAATGCAGTATTGGCCGCCAGGCCTCGTCCTTTCTGGGTACCAAGAACAGTCGAGTAAAAACCTTGTCCCTTTTTCCTGTTCTGGTACTGGCTGAATAGCCCCCATATCCATGAGGGACGTAACCTATTTCTGTGCCTCTGCCCATTGTTTTTTTGGCAGAACTGTACACCAACTGTACACCTCTGGTATCCTCCTTAATGGCCTAAGCAATCACCTTCTCACATAAGTAATTAAGCACAAAACCATTAATTCCCAACAACCCTTACTCAGAAAGGTTAGAAACAATAAAAACTTTGACCCTGCCAAATTCCAACAGAACTAAACTCATGTAATTGGTCTATTCTAAAATACCTCCCCTTAAAGGAAGCAGTAGCATACTTTAACAAATTCCTTGAGATCCTCGATTTGCATGCACCTGTTCGTTCAAAGAGAACCAAGGCAAAAACTGCACCATGGCTTTCTATAGAGTCTAAACTCAAAATTACCCTTAGAAACAAAGCATGGGCTTTATGGCGTTCTTCTAAGGACCCTCAAGATCACATTAAATACAGGCAAACTAGGAACGAAACCAAAAAATCTATTTTACAAGACAAAAAACAATACTACTGTAATTTACAGACAGTAAATCAAAATAACCCTCAGAAGTTTTGGGCAGGTTTAAATAATCTACTACATCCTGGACAAACTTCAACCCCATTCCCTGCTACTACTATTGATAAAACTCCTGAATATGTTTCTGATCGTTCTTTACTGAGACAATTCAAGCCCTAGCTAGCTAACTACCTCCTAGCTCCCCTGGTCCTGAAAGTAGCACTCCTAGAAGCCTACTCACGTTCAGCTTCCAACCAGTCGCCACTTCACTTATCCGTATCTTGATCAAAAAATGAAAACCCACTACACTTTCTGCTGATCAACTCCCCGCAGAGTACTTACAAAAATCAGCTGATGCTATTGCTTACCCTGTCTCAATACTAATCAATCAAACCATAGTAGAAGCTAAAATTCCCACCATCTGGAAAATATCCTATGTAATCCCACTTCACAAAGGAGGCAGCTCTACTGAATTCTCCATTTATAGGCCAATAGCTATACTCTCTCCACTTGCAAAGATTATGGAAAAATGTATTCATAGACATCTCATGCATCACCTAATCCAAAATCACCTTATGGTAGACACTCAGCATGGCTTCCATCCTCATCACAGCACTACTTCAGCCCTCCTAGCCTTTACTAACACCATAAACCATAACCGCAACAATAATTATATATCCTCAGCCCTCTTTTTGGATCTTTCCAAGGCATTCAATATGGTTGATCACCAACTTTTAATCCACACCCTGCAAACATTCTGTCTAGATAATTGAGTCCTCCAATGGTTTCAATCCTACCTGAATGGTCGACAGCAGGCCCGTCCTCTGGCAGAACAAACTCTCTAACCTTCTACCTAACACCCTTGGAGTACCACAAGGCTCTATACTAGGGCCCTTGCTGTTTCTCCATCTTCATTAACAACCTTTATACTGTCATCCCAAACGTCAGCTGTATCCAATATGCTGATGACTCAACTCTGATTTGCTCAGCCACATCTCCAGTAGAGTTATGGTCAGCTTCCCAGGCCACCTTTAATGCAATAGAAAACTGGCTTTCTGACCATCGTCTGATCCTAAATCCCAAAAAAACTAAATTGCTGTTATTTTCACCAACACAGTAGGTCTACCGCTTTCACCTTTACCATAAAATCAAATGATAGCACAATAATCTCCCCTGACCCATCTACAAAACTATTAGGTGTCATCATAGACAATAATCTAAAATTTGACTTATGTTAACCAAACTATCAAAACCATCAATAAAAAACTAGGGTCACTTTACAGAATAAAAGCCTTCCTAACCCCTCCAGCTAAAATTGCCATAGCTCGCTCTCACCTTCTTTCAACCCTTCTGTATGCATCCCCTCTACTCTCGAATTTAAACAAGGCTGTCCTTAACAAACTCTCAATTTGCTACAACCACATTGCCAGGTTTGCCACTGGGCTTTTAGGACACATCATTGCATCAATCTAAATCAGCTTGGGTGGCTTGAACTACCCAGCCTAATCCAGTATAACCAACTGATTATGGCTTATAAAATCCTCTACAATCCGGGCAATACTCCTGCACTTAAAAATATTATCACCCCCTATAACAATCCTAGACCGCTTCGATCCTCTAACAAACTACTAATTCAGACTAGCAAAATTAATAACACAGCCAGCGATTCTCTCTTTGCAAACTACATCCTGGAACTCTCTCCCAGCTGATATTACCTTACTTTCCACCCTAGGTCAATTTAAAACTAGACTCAAACATCATTTGTCACTTAACTGGCTATGTCAATGCATCAAGCCTGGCTAACTCTCTCTAGAATGTGTAAAAATCTGTTAACCAGTTTCCTGTGTAATTTAATTTAATCCTGACTTGTGCTCAGGATTAACTGTAACCTGTGGAACTTGTTTAACTTGTTTACTTATGTAATCTCTGTAAATAGTCTGTTTGTAATATGTAATGCTGGTATTATGTAATGCTGTATCTGCTTACCCTTGGAGCTTTTCTCCCCAGGCCTCCGCTGAAAATGGACATGCATCCAGTCAGACTACCCCGGTCAACAAATGTAAAATAAAATAAAAATAAAAAATCTGGCCAACCGTTTGCCATTGGCAGAGTATGGAAATGGAATCTGTATCCCTGTGATACTATGTTTAGCACCCACTTGTCCTGGGTTAACTGCCAATTTTGAGCAAAAAGTGCTACTTTTCCCCCAAAGGGTGCTGCCAAAAGATAAGTGCTTGGTGAAGGCAGAGGGAAGTCATTGGGACTGTTTTCTGCAGGTTTGCGCTTTATCTCCTCCAGATTTGGAGGTAGAAGCGCCCCATTGCTTTGACCTGTATGAATCTTGTGCCTGGTATCTGGAACCCTTAGGGCGTCTGGATTTGCTCCTTTGAGCTCTGTCTGACACAGGAAAGGACCAATTTTTTGTAGGCCAGTGCCTACTGAATCTTGGTGGCTGCACTTGTAAGAAGTCTTTTACAGTTTGCATAGACTTAGCTTTGTCTTCCATTTTCTTTAAAGCCTCTTCTGCCTTAATACCAAACAGAGTATCATGCTATAAAGATGTATCTAGTAATTTAGCTTTAACATGATAAGGCAAATTTTGTTCCTTTAGCCAGGCATGCCTCCTAATCACAGATCCAGTAACTGCGGCCCTGCAGGAGGCCTCTAAGGAATCAAAACCACATTGCAAAGTATGCTTTCCAACCTGTTCAGCTGCATGCGATAAGTCCTGCAATTCTTTATTTTCTGCACATTCAGAAATCAACGTAATTTTCTGTTTCAGCAATCCCATAACATGTTGTTGATACTTGAGCATATAAAATTGGCAGTTTAAGGCCCTAATTGCCAAGGTTGCAGATGTATAAACCTTTTTTCCCCATCTATCCAGTGCCCTTGAATCTCTGTCAGAGGGAGTAGGATTTTTTGCTGTTGAGGCCTTAACTCCCTTTGGACCCTGTGAAATAGTTTCATGATCAGCAACAGGGTTTCTAAATAAAAAATTGTGCGAGTCAGGGACCCTGTAATATCGGTCAGGCTTGCTGGGAGCTGGAGGTAAGGAGTCAGGGGTCAAGCCTGACTCCGAAAACACATAATCCACAATGTCTAAAACAGGGGGTATGGCTAAAGGCCTGTGCAGAGGGAGAAGGAAATCCCTGAGCATCTTTTTTGATTGAGAAATCTTGACTCTCCCAGTGAAAATGCTCCCTCAAAGTATGCAAGGTTTCTCCAAATGAATAATCCTCAGGAGGGGATACAGATGGTATAGACTCCTCTGCATCAGAATCCTCATAGGGAGATATACAGAATTCCTGATCAGAAGAGGAATCAGAAGAAATAGAAACCTGATCTGAAGATACATAATCAGTGTCTTGCCTAGGCCTCTTATCTGGAGGGGGATGGGAACCCCTGATCAAGGTAATAAGGTCTTCAACCATTTTGATCATCTGTTTTTTAGGCATAGAGGCCTGTGCACGTGGCTCATGCATTTTTTTTTTTTTTTAGGTTTGGAAGTTGCTCTTGTCTTCGGTTTTGCAGCTGTCGTCGGTTTGATATAAAAATGTTGAGGCCTGAATACAATTTCAGAAGCTGGAGCCTGCTCAGCAGCTCCGGACCCATCAGAGGGAGATACATCTGTGGGTCCAATACTTTGAGTATCTCGTGGCATGCCGGACTCCACATGGGTGTCGGTAGGGGCCTGTGACTCGAAAGTAGCGGGTATCAGGGGCTGCAAAATTGCCTCACTGAGTACCGGCGAACCAGTGACTGGCTTAGGAGAAGCTTCGTTGTTGGTTTTGGACCTTGACTGTCTTTCTCTGTCCTTTTCTTTGCATTTTTTATGTATTCCGGTAGTCGGATTGCTATCAGACGACATTTCTGGGTAGTTAAATCTGTTTCCAAAATACTTTGAGGCAAAAATATACAGACGCTTAATAGTGCGTTGGTTAAATCTAGCACAAAACCGACAGCCAGGCACGTTGTGATCAGGGCCTAGGCAAGGAATACAGTATAAATGGAAATCCTTAGGAGGTACTTGCTTCCCACAAGTAATACAATTAACTTTTTCTGACATCAGTATGGAGCAAGAAAAAAGCTTCCCCAATGGGGTACTTGGCTTTAGTGAAGACTGGTTCTGAAACTCAAACCCGAATATTTCAGGAGTTGGCCGACCGGCACTTGCGAAATACTTCTGCTTCAGGCACCGCACGGCAAGAAAGACTAAAGAAAATGGCGTCGGCTGCTTGTTTTATATCCCTGATGACCTGACGTCATGGAAGAGGAGACAGCAACACCAAGCAACGCAGGACCGAAGACTTTGGAATTCAGGCCAACTGAGGGCAACCTGCCAGCAGATTACCCAAATGTAATGACTGCAACAGTGAAACACGAAGAAAGTACAGTTTTGTACCTACCATAAATGTAGATGTTAGAGTGTTCACCCTGCTGCAGTCATCACACTTGGGTTATCCTGCAGTCAGGCAGTCCCGCAGTCGACCTGAACTCCAAAGTCTTGGTCTGGCGTCGGCTGCTGTTGCTTCTTCCCTGACGTCAGTGCACCAGGGGTATACAAGAGGCATCAGAAGCCATTTTCTTCAGTTTTTCTTGCCCCAGATGTCAGGTGCCCCCAATAGGTAGGCAAAAATATATATATATATATATATATATATATATATATATATATATATATATATATATATATATATATATATATATATCTAGATAAAAATAAAACAATACCTTTAGGCACAAGCAAATACACCACAGAGGTAGTATAGGATAGAGTGGTATAGATAGGTTCAGCTAGTTCAGAGGGGATGGAGGGAGGGTAACCTGGACTGCAGCAGGGTGAACACTCGAACATCTACATTTATGGTAGGTACAAAACTGCACTATGTTCATCGTGTTACCCTGCTGCAGTCATCACACTTGGGTTGAATCCCAAAGCGAAGGATGGGAGGTGGAGGTAAACAGGGTTAGAAGAAGCTAGTAGGTCCTGCAAAACTGCAGTGGCAAAACCAACTCTAGTCTTAGAATATAGAGGTAAGTGATAGTGTTTGGTGAAGGTGTGCACTGAACTCCAAGTTGCAACCTCCAGAATATCCTTGGTTGGCACTCCCCTGAGAAAGGCTGCTGATGTAGCTGTAGCCCTGGTGGAGCGAGACCTAATGTTAGCAGGTACCAGTTTCCCGTGATGCGTGTAGCAGAAACGTATGCAATGCCCTATCCATTTAGAAGTCTGTTTTGAGATAGCTTTTCCTTGTGATCCTGTAGCATAGGCTACAAAGAGCTGGTCAGTTTTTCTGAAAGCCTAAGTTTTATCCAAGCAGTAATGTAATTGCCTGTGAATGTCCAAAGAGTACAGGAGGAGTACAGGAGTCTTTCTCTTTTGTTCTGGGGATTTGGGAAAAAGGTGGGCAAATGAATGGCTTGGTTTAGGGCCACACTAGATACCACCTTTTGCATAAAGGAAGGGTTAGTGCGTAGAGAGACTCTGTCTTGATGAAAAATGAGGAAAGGCTCCACTGCCAGTTCCTGTAGCTCTGAGACTCTTCTAGCTGAGGTTATTGCTAGTAGCAGGGCAGTTTTCCATGAAAGAAATTTTAAATCAGCTGAAAAAGCTGGTTCAAAGGGCGGCAGTGTAATCTTTTCCAGAACAAAATTGAGATCCCAAGTAGGTGTTGGTACTCTCCTTGGCGGTCTTATGTTCTTAGCCCCTCTGAGGTGCTCTCCTTGGCGGTCTTATGTTCTTAGCCCCTCTGAGGTACTGTCTTAGGAGTGGATGTGAAAATAAAGGAGGATCCATGTTGTAATGAGCTGAAATTGCTGAGGCGTGGATCTTAATAGATGAAAAGTGAAAAGGAAAGTCCTTTGTGCAACATCTCAGTTAAATATTGTAGAATCTGAGGGATGTTTGGATCAAGGGGATTTTGGTCTTTAGCTTGGTTCCAGGCGCAAAATCTTTTCCATTTGTCTGAAAAGGTTTTCCTGGTGCTGGGCCTCCTGACCTCCAGAATGACATCCAGAACAGCTTTGGATAGAGGTGTTGGCTGGTTGTTTAGGTAATTTGCCATGCAGCCAGGTTTAAAGTCTTGCGCTGGCAATGTAGAATCTGACTGTCTCACTGGGTGAGCAGGTGAGGAATTTGTGGTAAAATCCATGGTGGGCCGTGGGCCATGTTCCTTAGAATTGGATACCAATGCTGGCGTGGCCAGTCTGGTGCAATGAGTATTATTTGTGGCCTCTCTAATCTGACTTCCAGCAGTACTTTTGCTAGAAGAGGCAGTGGGGGAAAGGCATACACTGTTAATGTTTTCCAACTGAATGAGAGGGCGTCCACTTTCCAAGCTTGTGGATGAAATATCCTTGTGCAAAATTTTTGAAGTTGGTAGTTGTGGGGGCTTGCAAACACATCTATGTCTGGGCGTCCCCATTTTTAAGCCATCATTCCAAACACTTGTGGATCTAGTTTCCATTTGTGTGGACCCATGATGTTTCTGCTTAGGTCGTCTACCAATGTATTTTTCTTTCCTGGCAGGAACTGTGCTTGTAATTGAACCTGGTAAGACAGTGCAGTGTTCCACAAGGTCATTGCTTGTCTGCATAGAGGGTAGGAATGTGTGCCCCCTTGCTTGTTTATGTACCACATTACTGTGGTATTGTCCGTCTTTATTATTAGTTGTCCTGGGTGTAAAAGGTCCTTGAAAGCTGTTAGGGCATTCTGTACTGCTAGCATTTCTTTTTGATTGATATGCAGATGCCTGTGATCTGTAGTCCATTTGCCCCGAATGCACTGTCCTGCTATGTGTGCTCCCTAGGCATAGTCCGATGCATCTGTTGTCATAGTTTGCCTGGCTGTGAGTAAGGTGAAAGGCTGACCCTTGTTGAGGTGACATGCCTGTGCCCACCATAGAAACTCCTGTCGAAGGTAGGGAATGAGTGGTATCATTGTTTCCAAGCTGTGGCTGTGCGGAGTCCATACGCTTTTCAGGTACCATTGTAATTTCCTCATATGCAGTTTTGCAAATGGTATTAGTAGTATGCAAGATGCCATGAATCCCAAGGCCTGCAGAATTTTTCTTGCAGGGAGTTGGGTCTTTGTTGCCATTATTTTGAAATATTATGTCAGCTGCTGTTGCTTGTCTGGCGTGAGATAAGCCATCTGGGCCGTTGCATTCAAGCTGGCATCCAGGAATATTATGTTTTGTGAGGGCACTAGTTTTGATTTCTTTTCGTTTACTGTGTACCCTAGGCAACTTAGAAGGGGTTTGACATACTGTGTACCCTAGGCAACTTAGAAGGTGTTTGACAAATACAAGATGCTTTAAAAGAATGTCCTTGCTTTCTGCTTGAATAAGGCAATCGTCCAGGTATGGGTATATTTGAATTCCTCTTTGTCTGCAGTATGCAATTACTGGTGACAGGCATTTTGTGAAGACCCTGGGCACAGTAGATAAGCCAAAGGGCAGTGCAGAGAATTGATAATGCGTTGAACCTGCAATGAAGCGGAGGTATCTTCTGCAATTTTGTCTGATAGGGACATGCAAGTATGCCTCCTTGAGGTCCAACGTTACTAGCCGAGCATTCTTGCCCAGCATGGGAAGAAGCTGCCGTAGTGTTAGGATCTTGAATTTTGGTACTTGCAGATAGGTGTTCAGAATTGAAAGATCCAGAATGGGTCTCCATGCTTTGTCCTTTCTTGGAACTAGAAAGAGTCTTGAGTAAAATCCTTGTCCTTGCTCCTGTGTAGGTACCTGTTGAATGGTTCTCATGTCCATGAGAGCTGTAATTTGTTTTTGTGCCTCTGCCCATTGATTTGGTGGCAGGTTTGGTATTCCTCTTTTATCCTTGGTAAGGTATGAAAGTAGAATCTGTATCCTTGAGAGACAATGTTTAGGACCCATTTGTCTTTTGTGATGATGTGCCAGTTGTCTGCAAAAAATGCTAATTTTCCTCCCAAGGGAGCTGCCAGGAGAGATTTGCTTGGTAATTTGAGGATTGAGTCATTGTGTTTGTCTTCTGCTAGCTTGGGGCCTGTCTTGTCCTCCTTTCTGGGTAGCAGTACCCCATTGGCGAGGTTTGTAGTACCCCATTAGCGAGGTTTGTAAGGGCCTTGTGACTGACCTCTGCCCCTTGGGCGTCCGTATTTGCCCCTCTGTGATCTGTCAGAAGCTGGAAAGGACCAGTTTTTTGTTGGCCAATTTCTGCTGAAATGAGGGGGTTGTACCTGCAAAAAATCCTTGACCGTCTGCATAGACTTTGCCTTATCCTCCATTTTCTTTAAAACCTCTTCTGCTTTGACACCAAATAATACATCCTGCTGTAAAGGTGCATCCAATAATTTTGCTTTAACATGATCAGGTAGGGTTTCTTCTTTTAACCAAGCATGTCTACGTATGACACAGTCAGTAACAGCTGATCTACAGGAAGCTTCCAACGAATCAAATCCGCATTGTAAAGTATGTTTGCCCACCTGTTCAGCTGCATGCAGCAGATCCTGCATTTCCTTGAATTCAGACTGTTCACTATGTGTGCTCATTTTATTTTTGTTTTAATTGAGACATTAGGAATTGCTGATATTTCAACATGTGAAACTGACAATTTAATGCTCTCATAGCCAGAGTTGCCGAGGTGTATATTTTCTTTCCCCATCTATCTAGGGCTCTGGAATCCCTTTCAGAGGGCACAGGATTTTTAGCCATAGAAGCTTTAGCACCCTTAGGACCCTGGGAAATTGTTTCGGTCAGCCACAGGGCTTTTATAAAGGAATTTGTGTGAGTCAGGTACTCTGTAGTATCTGTCTGGTTTGGCTGGAGTAGGAGGTAGAGAGTCTGGATTTAAACTAGACTACAAGTAAACATCATCCACAATATCTAAAACTGGAGGGATAGCAAGAGGTCTGTGCTGGGGTAGTAAAAGGAACTCTCGGAGCCTTTTCTTAGAAGAAGAGTTGTCCTGGCCTTCCCAGTGGAAATGTTCCCTCATGGTATGCAAAGTTTCCCCAGAGGAGTAGTCTTCAGGGGGAGATGCTGAGGGACTAGAGAGTCTTCAGCATCAGAGTCTTCATAAGGTGGAAAAGTGTAATCCTGTTCCTCAGAAGAATCTGAGGAAACTGAAACCTGGTCAGAGGAAGCATAATCCTCCTCTTGTCTTGGTCTTTTATCAGGAGGGGGATGGGAACCCCTGATTAGGGTAATCAAATCTTCAGCCATCTTAAGCATCTGTTTTTTAGGCATGGGGCCTTGAACTGTAGACTGATGTACAGTCTTCTTAGGTTTTAAAGGAGTTTTAAGCTTACCATAAAGATTTAATGGTGAGTGTAGTCGGTCTGAAGACACCTTCTGCAACCAAAGGTGTTTCCACTGCACCGGGGTTTACTTCTGCTCCGGTGTCGAAGATGGCTGCGTCGGCCTAGTAGGCTCCGCCTGGGAATCCGCAGCTGTCTGGGGTTCCAGTTCTGCGGTAGTCAGGGGCTGCGTAGGTGCCTCACCGAAAACTGGAGAACCGGCGAAAGGCCCAGCAGAGGCCTCGGAGTCTGGCTTGTTTCTAGGCTGCCTGTCCTTATCCTTGCATTTTTTATGTATGCCGGTCGTCGCCTGCTCCGACGGCATGATATAATTAAATTTCCTACAAAAGTAATGCCGTGCGAAGTCAAAACAGTGTTTGATAGTTCGTTTATTAAACCTAGCACAAAACCGACAACCTGTGACGTCGTGGTCTGGGCCTAGGCAAGGAATACAATAGGAATGGAAGTCCTTATGAGCGTATTTGCTTCCCACAAGAAATGTAATTGTTAACTTTTTCTGACATCGGACTGAGGCAAGAAAATGTTCCCCAACGGGGTACTTAGCTTTACTGAAGACTTCGGACTGAAATTCAAATCGAAAATCTCAGGTATCAGCCGACCAGCACTTGCGAACTGCTTCTGCTTCGGGCACCGTGCGGCAAGACTGAAGAAAATGGCATCAGATGCCTCTTATATACCCCTGACGCACTGACGTCAGGGAAGAAGCGACAGCAACTGACGCCGGACCAAGACTTTGGAATTCAGGCCGACTGCGGGACCGCCTGACAGCAGGATAACCCAAGTATGATGACTGCAGCAGGGTAACATGATGAACATCATCTCCCTTACAAGCCTCAGTAAGAAGCTGAGATCCCTCATAAAATCCTCCAAAGCTAGTTATGAAAATAAAATTGCCAAAGATTCCAAAGACAACCACAAGACATTCTATATCTATGTCAAGAATCTAAATGGCAATGCTCAGATCTGTTGTGAGCTACAACAGAATGGCATTAAATATACTGATCCCAAGGATATTGCCAATATCCTGGCAGATTGATTCAGTGCCAACTTCAACCCACTCTCACCCACTAAAGGGCTCATCTCAATGCCAAAAGATTGCCGAATTCCGGTAATAAGGGCCATACAGGTAAAGACCACACTCTCCAAAGCTAAGAATACAGAATCTATAGGACCAGATGGCATCCCGGGCTGTGTAACTACATGAACTACAAAATGAACTCACCCAAGTGTCATGTTTACTCATAGCCTCACCTCAGGCTTCATGCCCACTGATTTGAGCACAGCTACAATTATCCCACTCCACAAGGGGAGATCCACCGTGGATTCTGGGAGACTACTACCCTATCAGTCTGATGAGCCTGATCTGCAAGGCCATGGAACGTATTATCATGTAACTTATAAACAAAGACATTGGCAACCTTCAAACACTGAATCCCACCCAGTTTGGGTTTGTGAAGGGCCGATCTTGTCTCCTAAACCTGACTAACCTCTTTGAATCAGTCTCCAGAGCTGTGGACAAGTGTAAGGCGGTCCACACAGCCCATCAGGACCTCGCCAAGGCCTTCGACACCATCCCCCACTCTGGAATCATAGATAAACTTACTAAGCTGGGCATTAATCCCTACGTCACTCGATGGGTTGCCAATTGGCTTACTAAAAGAACCCACACTGTAAAAGTAGCCGACTCCAAATCCAGCTCCAGACAAGTGACAAGTGAAGTACCTCCAGTTTCAGTCCTTGGAATGCTCTTGTTTGGTATCTACTTCTCTGAAGTACAGACCAACACTAAGGGACTCTGGCTAACAAAGTTCGCATATGACTCCAAACTGGGAGCCATTATTGACTCCCCAAATGATGTGGATATTCTACAAAAGGGCCTTACAGAAACAGATGCTTGGTGTCAGAGCCATGGCCTCAAGCTCAATGCCAAGAAATGTATAGTTATCCCCTTTGGGAAAAAAATGTACCCATGAATTACCACATAGGTGGCAGTACACTAAACACCGAAAGTGTAATAACAGACTTGGGGACACAGGTGGACAGTGGTCTCACCTTCGATAACCACATCACTACAACAGTCAGGAAATCCTTCCAGCAAATCCAATCACATAAATTACTCCAGTCCCATTTTTCTGCACTAATTCCATCAGCTACAATCCCCCTCCCTTTCCTTGTTCACAACTCCAACAATCTTCCACAACATCATGACACATAAGCCATATCACATACCCATACAACATTTCATGCTAGCTTTTACACTCTCTATACTCGCACACTACTTATACCATATCCACCTTCCTTCCAATGATTTTCTAGTATCCCCAACAATATTACTGCCAACATCCCCTATAGATCACCAAACCTCAAGAACTCCTTCACAGACTCCTTTAAACACCTACTTCTTGCAGCCTCACCCATCCATGCCAAAATTCACTCCAGAGCCTGAATAAAACATAAACCACTACTTCACTATGCCCTCTACACTAAAAAATAGAACTTCAGCAGGGTGATATTCACCCTAACCTTGGGCCTAGTATACATATGCTTAGGTTTTCTCCACACTCATACCTATATACTCTACAGCTCAGACTATACTAAAATTCTATTATACAAACATTAGAAGTATTAGCAGCAAAACAACTAATCTTTATGTATAAACACCCACACCCCAGACATCCTAACCATCGCTGAAACTTGGCTGAAGCCAAGCATTAAAGATGTGGAAATCACCCCACCACCAGTTTGCAGCATACTGTATATAGACTCAAGAGAAAGGCAAAAATGGTGGTGATGTAGCTATAACATATCCTATCACCCTGGAACTTTCTATCTGAATACTTTTCAATAATGCAGAGATACTCATTTCCATCCTCAGACCAAATGAAAGGAAAATCCTCTGTATCATAACTCTAGCGGTCTTACCTGGCAATAAAGCAGACGCACGCATGCACACACACACACACACTAGACATTTTCCTGCCCTGGACTTGATCAAATACTCACCAAAAAAACAATAATGCTTGGAGACAAACATCACTTCTGCCTCACCCCTGACTTTCCCGCAGTATCATTAAACTTGTACAGTTACTCAAACCATTCGTACTGCAACCAGCCTCAACAAGTCAAACAGGAAAAAAAATCAACACCAGATTGGCTTCTAAAAAATACAAACCAGATACAATTTCATCTTCATGCACCTTACCAGATACAATTGGTGACCATCTATCAGTCTTTGCCCTTAGCCACACATCTCTTCAATCCAGGAAATAATACAGAAACGTTCTTAACCATTTTTACTTCTGTAAACTGGATTAGTCTCAAAACCATTCACCTACATGATGCAGTCCACCTATTTAACACTGCTTTCCTCAATCTTCTAAATAAACTGGCAACAATAGTCTGAAAGAGCAGAAAGAGGATTAAACAAAACACTGCCCCCCACTATGTGTAACAACACAGAATGAATGCAGTATAGGGTAAGGCATGAAAATACAAGTTAACACAATGCAACAAAATCTCCAGAACTTCAGACATCTTTGTAATCAAACCAAAATAAAAGTTAACAATAAAATAAATCAGTATTTTAGCCTACAAAACAATCACCAAAAATCCTGTTACTTTCTAGAGTTCCACCAAAAAATCTTTAACCTAAACCCGCAGCAGGCTAGCCACCCGGCGGTGTGATCCTTGTCTCAAAACGACTGCCACTATTGAAGTGGCACCCTAACCCCATGTGTAAAAATAGGAAAAGGGGTTGTGGATGGATGGATCAATGGATAATACTCTCTCTGGCAAGACTGTCCCAACCTCTGTCATTAAAAAGCAACTCCAAAAATTAAAACCTTACATGATGATAGTATAGTATGCCAGTGTTGCAATCCTTATCTGTTCTGCAGAGAATTCCACTCTTCTCCAACAGCTCACACACTATTTATGGTCTTCCACAGAAAACTGACTAGCAAAATCGTATCCAGTACTACATCCAAAAAAGAAAAAAATTCTTCTTTTCACTTTTAAATCTCATACAAAATGCAAAGCTAACTTTCAAAATCACCTATGCAAACAATACAAATATTGATGTAGTCTCCAATACCAAATTATTAGGGGTTACAACAGATGATACCATGACATTATTAAATCTCCACATCCAACAAGTAATCAAATAAGAAAAAAAAATGTCAAAAGTTAGGTCTGCTATATGGAGCCAAACAGAATCTGAATGAAAGCAGCCGAATACCATTAGTATCCACCTAACTGATGCCTACAATTCTGCATGCCTCTCCTACTTTCTCCAACCTCCAGTTCACCCTGACATCTAAGCTAGAGCAATGCTATAATAAAATAGCTAAATTTGCTTCCAACAAGCCATACTCCACATATCAATGTATTGCCCTCAGGCATCTAAATTGGCTTGCTCTACCTCACTTCCTGTCAACTTCAATTAGCACCTAGATTAGTCTTTTACCTGAAAAATGCTCTGGCCTAAGCAGTGCAATAAAACTCCACTTCACCAATAGAGCTCTCCACTCTACTGAAAAACATCTCTTCTCAATTCACAAAGCAAGAAATGCTCTTAATTGCATCTCAAAATCCTGGAACTCAATTCCCCCTCCAATCAGACTCCTCAACAACACGTATATCTTAAAAGATAAATTAAAACTGTTCCCGATTGACTCCTGGCTATCCCCCTGCTAGTCCCCAGGCTAAACCATTCCTAACCTACTTTTCCTATGTACACATACATGTCAGTGACTATCTCTTCGCTCTTGTTTTTATGTCTTCTACTCTTCCTGTGACAAAATGCACATAATTATATCTGACCTAATGTACTGCACCCAGTGCCGAATATGTTGATGCAAAAATATTTACTTCAGAATAAATGCATTACTTATTCTCAGTTTGTATGTTATGCTGTTAATGTCACCTGAGCATTCGGTATACTGTATAGTACTACCGTAATAGTTCTTGTGGAACTTTGTATACAGTGCTGCTAAATGTTGCCCGTATGTTGTATATGTACTACTGTTATTTCTTATGGAGTTTTCTCCCCAGGCCTCCGCTTACTAGGGACTTCTTTGCCCAGTTGGACTTTCCTGGTCAACAAACAGAAATAAATAATAAACGAACATGGATTTGTGTATTGCAGATCACTGTCATATTTTGTGCATCTGGTACACCTTGTGTAAGAAATAGAGACTTTAGTTCACTAATCATACTTGCACTTATGTGTCAGTTTTTTTTTTTTTTGGGGGGGGGGGACTACAGTCTACAAAGATTTTTTTTAAGGGGGGAATAAGTCCACAAAGATGAGATACACGGCTTCTGTAAACAAGATCAAACTTGCACACAGATGGCACGGGCCAATCTGGAACAGGGTATGCTATCTTCTCTTCTTTTGTATTGCCATTATGGTATATACGGCAGATCATAGAACTCTGCACTATCCATTATAGTATATACGACAGATCATAGAACTCTGCACTATTTATTCTGAGTTGATATTCCTCATCAATGTATAAAATCTTCTTATTCTTTCTTTGTGGCTTACTATTGCCAGCATACCTCTCAACTGTCCAGATTTTAGCAGAATGTTAAGATTTTTGACTTATATTTCTGGTCTGTTTCTCACAAAACTGTGGTTTTCTGGAAAATCAATAGGAAATCATTGAGAAATGAAGTCAGAAAATAATGTCATACATCTGAATTTCAGACTTCATATCCTTCAGAAAATTCATGCTAATGCAATGCCTGTTATTCTATAAACCTTTTAAGTTTGTACTTAAAAAGTATACCTATTTTTGGTTCTTTGCGCCCCCCCAGTATTTGTGGCTTTAAGTGGTTGAGAAGTACAACTCTCAGATGTCACATGCATCCTCTCAAATATTTTTTTCTCAGCTGACTGGGAAAAGAAGTTAAGGACTTACCATAACAATAGGTCTGAATGAGAAGACTCATTCTTGAAAACAGGATTAAGGCCGTCAGGTATTCAGATGGATTAACATATAAAGCAATGTTAGGCTACTTCCATCCATCTCCTATCCTGGAATCAAGGAAAGTACAGTTGTGTACACTTACCATTAATGTAGATGTTCAAGTGTATTCACTGTTGCAGTCATTACATTTGGGTAATCTGCAGGTTGCCCTCAGTCGGCCTGAATTCCTGTCCTGCGTCGGTTGCTGTCGCCCCTTCCCTGAAGTCAGGTCGTCAGGGTATAAAAAGATGCAGCGGACGCCATTTTCTTCAGTTTTTCTTGCCCCAGATGTTAGGTGCCCCCAAAAGGGTAGCCTAGGTATATATATAAAACATACATGCACCAAAATAAACTTTACCTTCATCTACAAGCAAATACACCACATAAGTTGTATACATCAGAGAAGTAAAGATAAGTTCCAGCAGAAGTAAGGGGGATGGCGGGTAGGTAACCTGGACTGCAACAGTGAATACACTCGAATATCTACATTTATGGTAAGTGTACACAACTGTACTATGTTCTTTGGGTTTCACTGTTGCAATCCCAAAGCTATGGTTGGGGGGCTGGAGCTAAACAATATTAGGAGCGGCTAAGAGGCCCTGCAGAACTGCAGTGGCACAGCCTGCTCTGGATTTAGAGTAAAATGGCAGATTGTAATGCTTTGTAAAGGTGTGCACTGAACTCCAAGTAGCAGCCTCTAAAATGTCTTTGGTTGGTACTCCCCTGAGAAAGGCTGACGAAGTGACTGCTGCTCTGGTTGAATGAGGCCTAATTGTCCTTAGGCACTGGCTTGCCATGCTGAGAGTAGCAGAAATGAATGCAGTGACCCATCCACTTTAAAATAGTCTGTTGGAAATGGCCTTTCCTTGTGATCCTGCAGCATATGCCACTAGTAATTGTTCTATCTTTCTGAAAACTTTAGTTTTGTCCAAATAGAATCTAAGTTGTCTGTGTACATCCAAAGAATGCAGAATTTTCTCCCCCTTGTTCTGTGGATTTGGATAAAAAGTTGGCAAATGAATAGTTTGGTTAAGGGCTACACTGGACACCATCTTAGGCATAAATGTAGGGTTTGCCTCAGACAGAGAATGTCTGGATAACAAATGATAAAAGGTTCCACAGCCATAAGAGCCTGCAGCTCTGACACTCGTCTTGCAGAAGTTATTGCTAGGAGCAGAGCTGTTTTCCAAGATAAGAACTTTATATCCGCAGTAGCAGCTGGCTCAAAAGGAGGTAGGGTGAGTTTTTCCAATACATAGTTGAGGTCCCATGCAGGCACTGGCGGTCTCCTTGGAGGCCTTAAATTTTTGGCTCCTCTGAGGTACTGCCTTAATAAAGGATGAGAAAAGAGTGGTGGCTCTGTATTGTAATGAGCCAAAATGGCAGAGGCATGAATTTTAATTGATGAAAAAGATAGGCCTTTGTCCAGCATCTCAGTTAAGTAATGCAAAATTTGAGGAATATTTGGTACAGCTGTGTCAGTTCATTGAGCTTGGTTCCAAGCACAAAATCTCTTCCATTTTCCTGCATAGGATTTTCTAGTACTAGGCCTTCTGGCTTCCAAAATGACATCCATCACAGCTTTACTGAGAGGTGTGCTTTGTGTAGCTACATTATCCGCCATGCTGCCAGGTTTAGAAGTCCTGAGTTCGCTGTGCAGAATCTGACTGTTTTGTTGGGACAGTAAGTGAGGTATTTGAGGTAAGGTCCAGGCTGAGCATTGAGACGAGTTCCTTAAGATCGGATACCATTACTGGCAGGGCCAATCTGGGGCAATCAGAATAATTTTTGGTTTTTCCTGTCTCACCTTTAGGAGTACCTTGGGGAGGAGAGGCAGTGGAGGAAAGGCATATACTGAGAGGTTTGTCCAGTTGAAAGATAAGGCATCCACTTTCCTTTTTTTCTTGTGCAGAATCTTTTTAGCTGATAGTTGTGAGGGGAGGAAAATAGATCTATGTCCGGGCATCCCTATTTCTTTGTTATCATGCTGAAGACTTGTGGATCCAGGTGCCACTCGTGGGGATCCATGAGGTTTCTGCTTAGTTCGTCTGCCAGAGTATTGTCCTTTCCTGGCAGGAATTGTGCCTGCAGATGAACTTGGTAAGTCAATGCTGTGTCCCATAATGTCATGGCTAGTCTGCAAAGGGGGTAAGAATGCGTGCCCCCTGCTTGTTTATGTACCACATGACCGTGGTATTGTCTGTCTTTATCAGTAGTTGTCCCAGATGAATTAGGTCCTTGAAGGCTGTCAGGGCATTTTGAACAGCTAGCATCTCTTTTTGATTGATATGCAGATGCATTTGATTTGAGGACCAGGTGCCCTGAATGCCTCTTCTTGCCATGTGGGCCCCCCAGGCATAATCTGATGCATCTGTTAGGTTCTGCCTGGCTGGGGGAAGTGAGAATGGCTGTCCCTTGTTTTGGTGACAAGCCTTTGCCCACCATCGAAACTCCTGTTGCAGGCAGGGAATGAGAGTAATCATAGTTTCCAGGCTGTGGCAATGTTGTGTCCAGACACTTTTTATGTACCATTGAAGTTTTCGCATATCCAGTCTTGCATATGGAATTAGTAGGATGCAGAATGCCATGAAGCCCAAAGCCTGCAGAATTTTTCTTGCAGATAACTGGGCCTTTGCTGCCATTTCCTTGAAATAGGTAGTCAGTTGCCTTTGTTTGTCTGGCGTGAGATAAGCCATCTGGGAAGTTGTATTTAAGCTTACACCCAGGAATATTAACTCTTGAGAGGGTACTAGTTTTGACTTCTTTTCATTGATTGTGTACCCTAGGCATGTTAAAAATCTTTTCACAAACGCCAGATGCTGTAGTGGGATGCCCTTGTTCTCTGTTTGAATGAGGCAGTCGTCCAACTAAGGATATATCTGTATTCCTCTTTGTCTGCAGAAAACAATTACTGGTGCCAGGCAATTTGTGAAGACCCTGGGCGCAGTAGATAAGCCAAAGGGCAGTGCAGAGAATTGGTAATGCTTTGAACCAGCCTTGAATCTGAGGCATCTTCTGCATGACTGTCTGATTGGGACATGCAGGTATGCCTCTTAGGTCTAAAGTGACCAGCCAAGCCTTTCTGCCCAGCATGGGCAGAAGCTGCTGCAAGGTCAACATCTTGAACTTTGGTACATGCAGGAAAGTGTTTAGAATAGATAGGTCCAGGATTGGTCTCCATGTTTTGTCCTTTCTGGGTACCAGGAACAGTCTTGAGTAAAATCCTTGTCCCTGCTCTTGCTGTGGCACTTGTTAAATAGCCCCCATGTCCATGAGGGATGAGACTTGTTTTTGAGCCTCTGCCCATTGATTTTTTGGCAGGTCTGGCCAACCATGTGCCCTTGGCAGGGTATGGAAGTGAAACTTGTAGCCTTGTGACACTATGTTTAGAACCCATTTGTCCTGGGTTATAATGTGCCAATTTTGAGAAAAAGTGCTAATTTTCCCCCTAAGGGTGCTGCCAGTAGATAAGTGCTTGGTGCTGGCAGGGGGACGTCATTGGGACTGCTTCCTGTATGGTTGTGATTTGTCTTCTCCACTTTTAGAGGTATAAGCACCCCATTGCTTAGACCTGTACGAACCTTGCGGCTGGGATCTGCCTCTAGGGCGCCTAAGATCTGCCCCTTTGAGGTCTGTCTGACACTGTAAAAGACCAATTCTTTGTAGGCCAGTGTCTGCTAAACCTAGGTGGCTGTACTTGTAAAAAATTTTTGACCGTTTGCATAGATTTAGCTTTGTCCTCCATTTTCTTTAACACCTCTTCTCTGCCTTAACACCAAACAAGGTATATCATGCTGTAATGGTGCATCTAATAACTTAGCTTTGACATGATCAGGCAGATTTTGTTCCTTTAACCAAGCGTGCCTCCTAATTACAGAACCCATACCAGCGGCCCTGCTGGTGGCCTCCAGAGAATCAAAACCACATTGCAAAGTATGCTTTCCAACTTGTTCAGCTGCATGCAGTAAATCCTGCATTTCTTTGTTATCTGCACATTCAGAATTTACCAACATTTTCTGTTTAAGCAGTGTCATGACATATTGCTGATATTTGAGCATATGAAATTGGCAGTTTAAAGCCCTTATAGCCAAGGTAGCAGATGTGTAAATCTTTTTTGCCCATCTATCCAATGCCCCAGAATCTCTTTCAGAGGGGGTAGGGTTTTTTTGCAGTGGAAGCCTCAACCCCTTTGGGACCCTGAGAAATAGTTTCTGCATCTGCAGCAGGGTTTTTGAAAAGGAATTTATGAGAGTCAGGAACCCTGTAGTATCTATCTGTCAGGCTTAACAGGAGCTGGAGGTAAGGAGTCAGGGGTCAGACTAGACTCTGAAAACACATCATCTACATTATCTAACACAGGTGGAATAGCTAGAGGCCTGTGTTGAGGCAGTAGAAAGAAGTCCCTGAGCCTCTTAGATTCTGAAAAATCTTGGCTCTCCCAGTGGAAATGCTCCCTCATGATATGCAAGGTTTCCCCAAAGGAATAGTCCTCAGGAGGAGAAGCTGAAGGAATAGATTCTTCAGAATCAGAATCTTCATGGGGGGGAAGAGAACATTCCTGATCAGAAGAAGAATCAGAGGAAATGGAAACCTGACCTGAAGATTCTCAGTCTGTCTCTTGCCTAGGCCTCTTATCAGGAGGGGGATGGGAAACCCTGATCAAGGTAAATAAGTCTTTGGCCATTTTGAGCATCTATTTTTTGGGCATGGAGGCCTGTCCATGTGGCTGGTGAACTTGCTTCTTTGCTTTTAAAGGTGCTTTAGTCTTTGCCTTTGAAGCTGAAGTCGGTTTAATGTATGATTGTTTAGGTCTGAATATGCCCTCAGAAGCAGATGCCTGCTCAGCGGCTCCGGACCCATCTGAGGGAATAGTTTCTGAGGCTCCAATACCTTGAGTTTCAAACGGCCTGACCGACTCCATGTGGGTGTCAGTAGCGGCCTGTGACTCTAAAGCAGTGGGCATCAGGGGCTGCGAAAGCGCCTCACTGAGAACCGGTGACTGGCTTAGGAGAAGCTTCATCGGTTTTGGACCTCAGCTGCCAGTCTTTCTTTGCACTTTTTGTGAACTCCGATAGCAGGACGGCTATCCGACGATATTGTATAATTAAATCTGTGCCCACAATAGCTTAGTGCAAAATCGTACCAACGCTTATTAGTGCGTTTGTTAAATCTGGCACAAAACCGACAACTAGAAACGGTGTGGTCAGGGCCTAGGCAAGGAATACAGTAAGAATGAAAGTCCTTATGAGGTATTTGCTTCCCACAAGAAATACAATTAACTTTTTCTGACATCGGTCTGGAGCAAGAAAAAAAGTTTCCCCAGTGGGGTACTTAGCTTTTAATGAAGACTTCGGATCTGAAACTCGAGCACGAAAATCTCAGGAGTTGGCCGACCGGCACTTGCGAACTGCTTCTGCTTCGGGCACCGCATGGCAAGAAAGACTGAAGAAAATGGCGTTGGCTGCATCTTTTATACCCCTGACGACCTGATGTCAGGGAAGGGGCGACAGCAACCGACACAGGACCTGAGACTTTGGAATTCAGACCGACTGAGGGTAACCTGCCAGCAGGATTACCCAAATGTAATGACTGCAACAGTGAAACACAAAGAACATCAGATCAACATATAATTCCTTTGAAGGCACATTGTAAGCAGTGAAAAAAAGTGTCCACAAAACAGTATTATTGCTTTAAACCAACTTCAGAACAATGGAGGGAGAAGTAGTGTGGGTATATTACAGAAGATGGGAATACTTATCCAGCTCTATCATCAAAGTAATCACATAACTTTTGTAATATCAAATTAGATCTGTTCTTGTTAACAAGATAGAATCTGATGATAATCCTCCTAGATGAATTCCCCTTTTTAGAAAATATCCCTTACAAAAATGGTCCCAAAGAAAGACCTTGACCTTGATATCGCAACCAGCTTTTAGTACTATACAAAAATGTTAACGGAAAACTGAGCAGCAGCTGAGCAAATAGCACAGAGATCTGCAGTCTGGAAAAACTGTGAGATGTGGTGACTGCTCTAGAAGAATGAGCCATTAGTACTGACAGAAGAGGCTTAATGTACGGGTCTATGTTCACTCATCGAATAGCTATTCGAATAACAATTTCAGTGAATGGCTTACCAGCAACTGTTAAACAGCGAATGTTGAAATCACAGAACATGCTCATCTTTGAAAAATAATTTGAATGGCCATAGCTGGCCAACAACCAGGATGTACTGTGATGCATATGGTAAGCTAAAGAAACCTTTTTATAAATTTGCCCTATTCTCCACTGTGGTGCAATCTTGGAGTTAGTATATATAGTTGGGGGGGGGGCGTGCAGTACCCCACACTGGGTGGTGTGTGTGTGTGGGGGGGGGGGAGATTCCACCAACTTGATTGCCAAGGTGTTTTTATTATCAATCGCGATGCTGCCCAACTATGGCCATTCCTGGACTGAAATACAGGCCAAAAGAAATACGACTCTTCCAAGAAAAAGATTTTAAGCCCAATAGAGACTGCAATCTGAAAGATGAGCAAGAGGCAGCTTCTCTAACAAAGTGAAGGCCTCAAGAAGGACTTGGAGCTTTGCATGCCTACAATGGAACTAAGGAAAAGAAATTACTCTGGTGAAAATCTGACACAGCTGCCAGGCAGACCATGATGGAGGACTGGCCAAATCAAGAGTAAAAAATCTGGGTGAGATATTCTAGGATAGATTGAAAAGGGGCAGAAAATGGATCTAGGCTACTACAGGTGGCCCATACAAAGAAGTGTGTCACTTACTCTGATAAAGATTGCGTATTTGTTTTTTTTTCAGGGGGGATTATTTATGCCACTCTGAATGGAAAGGAATGATTGCCATGGACTAGCAGAAACAGAGAAATTAAATGATTACCCAAGTGAGTGAATGCTTAAATAAAGTTTTCCTGGAGGATGGGGCAGAACGATCCTTAGCAGACAAAGTTAGAATGCTTTCTTCAACAAGTGAATCAGTAGAGGGGGGGAGCCATACTTTTCAATGCCCGTATGAGGTTATTAGAATGATCTTGGATTTGAGTTGTTTGGCATTCTGTATGAAATCCAAAAAGAAATCCAGCAGGCCATATCTGGATCGCTGCATTCTTTGGATGTACCCAAGTGGTGAGATTAAAGAACAGCAGCTTCTGCAGCTGACAATGATTAATAAGGCAAACAGGCCACAGCAGTGGCTGCCTCATCAACAGAAAAGCTTCTGCACCACCAAGGGAGTTAGGAACCATTCATTTGGCATGAGTAGTTATTGACTGACCCTGTCCATACATGAACTGGCTTGCACTGGAGTATGAGTGGATGACACAGTCCAATCTCAAATGCTCACAGCTTCTTGACACAGAGCAGAAGCAGATTTCTTGATATACCATACTACTACCATGCTGCTGCAGTGGATGGCTATCACACTCTCTGGTGGGGAATTTTGAAATGCTTGTAGGAACGGAATGACTGTCTACACCTCCAGTTGATGTAAACAACTCAAGACAGTTTACCTCTCATAATACTGTCCAACCTAGGGCAGACATGTCTTTGGTGACTGCCATGAAGGAGGTTGGAATCTGGAATAGACTGCCCTCTATACGGCTAAGCAAACAACTATCATCTGCATCTTGCAAGCTCAAGTCTTCTACTAGCTGGAATAAAGGATCTGGCAGATGAGACCACTGACATCAGTGTCTATAGTTAAATTATCTTCCTTTTGTATCTTGTAAAGGAATCATAGGAATCACTGCTTCCAAGAGGCATAGATTTATGAGGCAATAATGATCACATGCAGACTAGAAGTTTAGCAGCAGAGAAATCTTATTTTGAAGAGGAGAACCTTGTCTGGAGAAAGTCAGGCTGTGCATGTTAAGATGTAGTCTGCAGCCAATGAAAGTGAGTACCGGGCATGGATCCAAATGGAACTTTGTAAGGTTTACTGCAACTCCTACAGAGAGAAAATCTTAATTAAAGATTACCAAGCCAAGAGTGGGTCCTGGGGAGAAGTACCCAGCCTTCTGGGGAGAGGAAAATTTTGGATCCTTGCAGTCTTTGGCTGTCTAGTACTATGAACATGCACTTGGTAAACACCATGGGGACTGAGGTCAGTCCAAATAGAAGAATCCTGAACTGCTCATGATTAGCATTTACTTGAAAGTGGCAGTACCTCATGCACTCCAAGGTAATCCTGATGTGGAGGTAGGAATCCTACAGGTGCAAACAGCACATTCAATTTCTTTCAGATGAGCATGAAATGATGGACTGAACTAAGATAGCCAAAGGTTTCTTTTACAATGAAGTTGCTTAAGTCACTTTAGACCTTTTTAGTGCCACAGAAGGCAAATTACCTCAGGTCCATACAGGTTTTGAGTAATACTGTCAACCTTCTTGGTCTGACAGGAACCTCTTGGATTGTTCTTTTCTGTAGAAGGTTGTTGGCGTTTTATCTTGTTGCATATTTCTGATGTGGTGGGGTATTGCCTCCTTATTACCCTTGTCCAAGCAAGGAAGGCACTTTTTTTATCGTCTGTACATTACTATCCAGATACATCTGTCCTTTCTGTTAATCAAGCAAGAAGGTGTATACACAGATGGCCTCCAGAGTAAGACAATCAGACCCTTTAAGGCCTCAATGATGCTGCTGTCCACCACAGGTGGACTGCAGGTTCCGTATTGCTACCAAGAACCTTATGGTTTGGGAATACATCCTCTCTGGAGTAGCCTAAATGTTAGATTACCTTGTGGAATGCTGATTGCCTTGCTACTGCCCATGTTGGAACCACAACTAGTGCAGGCTCCTTCCTCTTTGTCTTTAAAAAGGAACATTGAGGGGAACTACAATTTGATGCTAATATGAGAGAACATTTTGCCCTCTTCTTCCATGGTTTCCAGCTGTGCCCCATCTTCAGAAGCAAAAATACAGTGGCCCTGTAAAAAAGGAAATCATAAAATGGTTTCCCAGCAAAATTAGTAAGCCTCAGTCAGACATATTAGCTCATTATAATGCCAGACCACATGGGTCTGAGCAGTCCTTCTGTGGCATGCTACACTACACTATACTCATCATAAGGATCTGTCACTCACTGGGACAATTTGTTTTTTTTTTTTTTTTTCTTGACAAGTCTGTCCGACAGTTGTGCCAATATCATCTAGTATATTTAAACACCATGTCATGCTAGAAATCTACCATGTGAGGTAAAACTAATTTATTTCACCAGTTAAAAGTTGGACTCCTTATCTGGGGGTGGGAGCCTTCTTAAGGGCAGCTGCTGCAACTAAAACCTCTGGTTTGGAAGTCATCACTGCATATTGGTTTCCCATGAGATAATATTGGTCACTTTGTGAATGTCCACCAATGAAGGGACCTCTCAGGAAGATGGTGTGGTGGACCAGAAAATATTCTGCAGTGTTTTGGTAAGGAATTCTCAAGAGTCTGTATGTCGCTCCCCTTTCCACTCATCACCTCTGATACTTTCCTGAACATCGAGTAACTGGGGTGGTTGTTGTGAAATGTCCAACCTCCTTATCATTGACAGCCGGTAATAGTGACTCTGTAGGGGACTCTGCCCATGTCTTACTGCACTTTTACCTTCAAGTTCCTGGTATTTAAAATTCCAAATAAGATGATGACGAAGAATGTTTTTTTCAATTAATGTTGGAGAAGGATATTGTAAAGCACCTTGGGCCCCACTGTTATGTAGTATGATAGACTGTCGGGCTGAATACTTATAACAGTAAAATAAGAGATGCTGGGGTAGAAGGTTAAAGGCTCAGGAGAAGACTTATGTGATTTGTAGAGGTGCCAGTATTGTAAGCATAGGAGATATCAGGGTGTCCATTGCAAGGAAGTTTGCAAGTCTAGCATTAAGGTTGACACCAACAACAGACTCGGTACTAAGAATCATGGCATAGGTTTCACTGTGGGACCAGATATGCAATACCAAGGTCAACACTGACTGTAGCGCAGATGCTCCGACCAGAGCAGTCGTATGATGTGTTTATTAGTACTAACCATGATGATGCCAAAGCTTTCATCACTGATAAATTTCATCGCATGACCATAAAAAATAAAAGTTATATGACACAATATATTCAGCACAGAGTCAACTGTCAGCACACCTTTGAGAAAATAACCACAGCAGTAGCAACAAACATTTTTAATGGCACTTCAGTCTTTCACAAAAAGGACAGACTTCTTCAAAACCAGGATTGTTAGCTGTTCTATTACCAAGCTGTTATATCACATGACCTACCTCATCATGTGACCACCAAGCAGACCACACAGAACACTTAACGGTAATAAACAAAGAAAAATACATTGAATAAAAATACACTACGTAAAAAAATATATACACCAAAGCCATGGAATACCAAGTATCATATTCACTTGCACAATCATTAAATTAAAAAAATAAGGTAAAACTGAAAAATATATTTAAAACTGTACTCAAAAATCATAATCTGGCAGATCTGATTTTCAAACACACGAGACATATTCTCATTGATACTCACAGGGTGGCAGGCATCTAGTTTCAGCTGCCATAAAAGTTCCTTTTATTACCAACTCCCAGAGACCCCTGTCAGATTCAGGGTTATTCTTTCCAAAATAATAAAATGAAACTTTTTTTTTTAACCAGTAGAGTTAGAGTATTTGTACAAGGCACTCAACATATTTTAATTTTATATCATATATGTGCTAAAGTACACATCACTGTAATGTTCTCTCTGTTTTATTTATTTATATAAAATACTAAAACTGTGAAAAAATATATTTAAAACTGTACTCAAAAATCTGGCAGCTTTGATTTTCAAACACAAGAGAAATCACTTTTCTGCAGAGTTGTTACCAGAAGCATAACTTGACTCAACTAGTGCCTTGTACCAGTACCATTAACAGCTCTATAACTGCTGGTTATAGATCCACTACACCCCCCCCCGCTCTTTTCATTGAAGGGAAAAAAAAAGAAAAGAAAAACAGACTGGCACACCAAAAAGGTGGCCAGATGAACAGTACATCAACCCAGCTATTCAGGACCCATTGCTGTGCCATGCCCCCAAATCCGCCTCCATTTTATTAATAAAAAATACATTTTTTTTTTTTAATTATAGCAATCTGCTTGTTGCAAGTGTAACGAACAGCTGCTACAATTTATACCCTGCCTGCACTGTGCACTATAGCACTGAGGTTTTAGTTAAGAAAGGAAAAAAGGAGACTGTTACAGTTTAAAAGTGAAAAAAAAAAATAGCTGCTAGCTACAGATTAGACCGCATATAGACTGGTACAACTCTCGAGTTTGACTGCAAATGCGGTACTGGCTTTTAAAAGCTGGTATTGCATGAGAGATTGGGATCAGCAGCTGCTTATTTCACCCCATCCTAGCTACTGGTTGTTACAAATATTATAAGGATGAATTGGGAGGTGTTTAATATAAGCAAAAGTTTGAGTAAATCATCCCCCCTGCAGTAAGAGTTTGTTTCAGGAGAGGGGTAAACATTAAAAACTTGTTAAAGAGATCATTCCCCACAAAAAAACAAAAATAAAGAGACATTTATATGCAAAGATTACAACATCTGCAACTATAATATACAAGGTGGCAATTTTAAATTTGGACAAGTTATGGTTAAATTCAATGGATGCAATACTTGTAGATCAAAGGGAGTGGCATATGCAGCTTTATGCCACTCATTTGGCCTTTTACATAGGAAAAACAGAGAGGACATCACGATGATGTGTACTTAACAAAATATGTTAAAAATGTCTTGTACAAACTATTAACTGTACTGGTATATAATGACTGGCCATTAACATTTTCAAACGAGCACGCTGATTGGCCAGCTCAACCAGCATGCCCGTTGTAAATCCGATAAAATACCAACGGAAAAAGGTCCGGTCGCCTGGACTTTTTTCCACTGGTATATTCTTTAATTTTAACTTTTTTTGAACAAAAATAAAAACAAAATTTGTAGTCCGGAGGACTCCGGACATATGAGAGGGAGACAATGCAGAAAACACAAGGGAAATCGGGTACGTTGTTTAAACTGAAGACACGTACCCGATTTCCTTTTTATTTCCTCCATTCTGTCTCTCTCCTCCCTAAACTTCCAGAACCATTTATTTTTTAATTAAAAAAAAAAATAAAGGAAAAGCGGAGCAACGGAGATCTTCTTTTCTCCACTGCTTACTTTCCCGAGCACTGATGTACTGGGTATGTGTGGGAAAGCAAGCCCCATATGCATGCGCAGTACATCAACACAAGGAAGCAGTATACCACACCAGCCACGGAAGAACAGTAATGCGCCATTATACAAAGACATTACTTAAGAAAAGTTAAGAATTTTTTTTCTTAAATAATGTCATTGTATAATAGCAATAACAGACTCCATGGTTGTGGTATACTGAAATTTACCTACGGTTAGCTTTATTTAATCATGAGGGCGCATGCAAACTCTAGGCAAATCTTCAATATACCACACCGACGTCGTCAGTTATTGCTATAGTATTCCATGGTTTCAACATATTTATTTTTTCAATATATTTATTTTTTTATCTAATGCATATTTTATTCGGGTCTATATCACGAAATCGAACTTCTAAAATGTCGAACACCATAAGTTCGAATTTGGAAGATCGAATTCAGATAACATCGACACTTCAAAACAGCAAATTTTTTCCCAGGGAAAAAATTCGCTGTTCCGAAATACACACACAACACAATCACACCAAACACCTTCAAAACATACACTAAACCGAACATACACCACTCTCTATGCACTAACATTAATCCAGCCCTAACCCTAAAGTCAGTCACTAACGCACACTTACCTGACCCGCTCCCTAACCCTAAAGTCCGTCACTATCGCACACTTACCTGACCTGCACCCTAACCCTAAAGTCTGTCACTACCCGTTCATACACTTACCTTGACCCGGTCTGAAAATGCCGAAGCCGCAGAAACGGCCAACTGAATTCTTTACCTGGGAAAGAATTCGGGTTTCTGTGGCTTCGACATTCTCAACTTTCAACTTACTAGGTTCGGCATTCCGGTATTTGGCATTCACAACATTCAATTTCGTGATATAGACCCTTTTATTCAATGCATTCTTTGTGTACCTTTAAATGTTCTGTGGTCTGTTCTGCAGTCACGTGATATAGTTGATGCTATAAAACAGATTGATGATGGAACAGCTAACATCATATTTCTGAAGAAGTCTACTTTATATAAAAGGCAAAAGTGCTTAACCATTAAAAATATTTTTACTGCTACTGCTGTGGTTGCTTTCTCAAGGGTGTGCTGACAATTTATTCTAAATATGGTATATTTGTATGGTTTTTCAACACAAGTGTAGTGACTTTTTAGGATAAGCATCATAATTCCTGATGCCAGAAATGTCACCAGTGTATCACATGGTTTACAAAATTCTTTTAATAGCATACAATCACAGACAGTGCCATCCTGAAAAAGTAGCTTGATAGTTGGAGATGAAAATGCTAAATAAACTCATGTTCTAGAAATTTTAGGGAGGTGTTTTTATCAGTCATAATCAACTGTGATACAACCCAAAGAATTTATATTTTTTTTCTTTTAGCAGTTCACCTTCCTTTCTAATAAATTAGCACTATTACACATATTTTCTTAAGTGTAGTTCCCTTTATAGTTTCTATACCACTTCTAGATCACACTTCTGTTGAATAAAATAATATCTTCTGCAATCCTGGAAGCTTCTTGATCAGACTTTCTGAAGATGCTTTGTATGGGTGCATGTATTTCCACCTAAACAGCTTTACCGCAGACATACTTATGGAATTTCTCACACCACTGTTAACAGTTTTATTTGCATCTGAGTATACCTCTTCAGTGCACATGCACATGCTCTTGAACCATAAATAAAGTACAGTTGTGTACACTTACCATAAATGTAGATGTTCGAGTGTATTCACTGTTGCAGTCATCACATTTGGGTTATTTGCTTGGGGTAGCCCTCAGTCGGCCTGATTATCAAAGTCTTGGGTCCTGCATCAGTTGCGGTCTGATTTTCCATGACGTCAGGTAGCCAAGAGTATAAAGCATGCAGCCGACATCATTACATCAGTTTTTCTTGCCCCAGATGTCAGGTGCCCTATATATATATATCTATGCAAAGTTATACCTCCAACAAAAAGGCTAATACACTAAAAAGCTTTTAAGCATAGTGAAGGAGAATAGAGGTATAGCCAAAAGATGTCAGGGGGCTGGAGGGAGGGTAACCAGGACTGCAACATGAATACACTCGAACATCTACATTTATGGTAAGGAATTTCTCACACCACTGTTAACAGTTTTATTTGCATCTGAGTATACCTCTTCAGTGCACATGCACATGCTCTTGAACCATAAATAAAGTACAGTTGTGTACACTTACCATAAATGTAGATGTTCGAGTGTATTCACTGTTGCAGTCATCACATTTGGGTTATTTGCTTGGGGTAGCCCTCAGTCGGCCTGATTATCAAAGTCTTGGGTCCTGCATCAGTTGCGGTCTGATTTTCCATGACGTCAGGTAGCCAAGAGTATAAAGCATGCAGCCGACATCATTACATCAGTTTTTCTTGCCCCAGATGTCAGGTGCCCTATATATATATCTATGCAAAGTTATACCTCCAACAAAAAAGCTAATACACTAAAAAGCTTTTAAGCATAGTGAAGGAGAATAGAGGTATAGCCAAAAGATGTCAGGGGGCTGGAGGGAGGGTAACCAGGACTGCAACATGAATACACTCGAATATCTACATTTATGGTAAGGGTACACAACTGTACTATGTTCTTCGTGTTTCACTGTTGCAGTCATCACATTTGGGTAGATTCCCAAAGCTAAGGATGGGAGGAGGAATTTAGATAGCATTAGTACCAGCTATAAGGCCCTGCAAGACTGCAGTGGCAAAACCAGCTCTGGATTTAGAAAAAATAGGCAGATGGTAATGCTTGGTGAAAGTATGTACAGAACTCCAGGTAGCAGCTTCTAGGATGTCCCTGGTAGGGAAACCTCTGAGAAAGGCTGTTGAGGTAGATGCAGCCCTGGTTGAGTGTGGTCTTATCCCCTGTGGGATAGGTTTTCCATGGTGCTTATAGCAGAAATGAATGCAATGGGCTATCCATTTAGAAATGGTTTGCTTTGAAACGGTCTTCCCCTCTGCCCCTGCAGCAAATGCAACCAGCAGTTGTTGATTTCCATTAAGGTTTAGTCTTGTCCAAGTAAAATCTAAGTTGTCTGTGCACATCTAAGGAGTGCAGTATCCATTCCTCTTTGTTCTGTGGATTAGAAAAGAAGGTTGGCAAATGAATGGACTGATTAAGAGCCACACTGGATACCATCTTGGACATGAAGGAGGGATTGGTCCTGAGGGACACCCTGTCTGCATGAAAAATGATGAAAGGTTCCACTGCCATAAGGGCCTGTAATTCAGATACCCTTCTTGCCAAAGTGATTTCTAAAAGGAAGGCTGTTTTCCAAGAAAGGAATTTTAACTCTGCACTTGCAGCTGGCTCAAAAGGAGGTAGAGTGAGTTTTTCCAATACAATGTTAAGGTCCCAGACTGGACTTGGGGCTCTCCTGGGTGTTTTGGCCCCTCTGAGGAACTGCTAGAGCAGTGGATGAGAGAAGAAGGGTGGTTCTGTGTTGTAATGAGCTGAAATGGCCGAGGCATGAAATATGATGGAGGAAAAAGAAAGGCCCTTGTGAAGCATCTCTGTTAAGTACTGAAGAATCTGAGGTAAATTGGGCGATGCTGGGCCCATCCCTTGAGTTTGGTTCCAGGAACAGAATCTTTTCCATTTTTCAGCATAAGATTTTCTAGTACTAGGCCTCCTTGCCTCCAAAATGACATCCAACACTTGTTTGCTGAGGGGTGGTACCACAGAGGTCAAGTAATTAGCCAGGCTGCCAGCATCAGGGTTCGAAGCTGGGGATGCAGAATCTGGCCCTCCTGCTGGGACAGCAGGGTAAGGGTCTGAGGCAGGTGCCATTGTACCAGCAATGACACACTGCTCAAGAGGGGATACCAGTGTTGGCATGGGGTCTGGTGCAATCAGTATCGTCCTTGGTTTGTCCTGTTTGATCTTTAGTAGTACTTTGGAGAGGAGAAGCAGAGGAGGAAAGGCATAAACTGACCGATTTTTCCAGTTGAAAGGACAGGGCATCCACTTTCCAAGCTTGTTTGTGGGGAGTCCTTGTGCAGAATTTGTCCAATTGGTAGTTCTGGGGAGGCAAACAAGTCTATATCTGGGCTCCCCCATCTGTTTATCAACATGTTGAAAATCTTTGGTTCCAGTTTCCACTCGTGTGGGTCCATGAAATTTCTGCGTAGTTTGTCTGCCAGTGTAGTTAGCTTTCCTGCAGGAATTGAGCCTGTAGATGCACTTGGTAGCTCAAGGCAGTTTCCCACAGAGCTATGGCTAGTCTGCAGAGGAGGTATGGATGGGTACCCCCCCTGCTTGTTTATGTACCACATAACAGTGGTGTTGTCCGTCCTTACCATTAATTGTCCTGGAAGAATGTGGTCCTTAAAGGCTGTCAGAGCATTCTGTACAGCTAACATTTCTTTTTGATTGATATGCAGGTGCATTAACTTGGGTTCCATTTGCCCTGAATGCACTTCCCTGACAGGTGAGCCCCCCATGCATAGTCTGATGCGTCTGTTGTTAGGGTTTGGGTGGCAGGGGATAGAGTGAATGGTAGTCCCTTGTTTTGGTGGCAGGCCTCTGCCCACCAAAGGAAGTCTAACTGTAGGCAAGATATGATAGGAATCATTGCTTCTAGATCCTGAGAATGTTGACACCATAGACATTTTAGATACCATTGTAGTTTCCTCATATACAGACTTGCATATGAAATTAGGAGAATGCAGGAGGCCATGAACCCCAAGGTTTGCAGTATTTGCCTTTCAGATAGCAGGGTTTTTGTGGCCATTAGTTTGAAGTACGCTTGAATGTTTGTCTGGCGAGAGGAAAGCCATCTGGGAAGTTGTGTTCAACCGTGCTCCCAGGAATATAAGTTGTTGACAGGATACAAGATGTGATTTCTTTTCGTTTATGGTGTTAACTCAGACAAGTTAGCACCTTTTGAACAAACGACAGATGATTCATGTCATGGCTTTCTGCCTGAATTAGACAATCGTCCAGGTATAGGTATATTTGAATATTTTTTTGCCTGCAAAATGCAATGACTGGAGCTAAGCACTTTGTGAATACCCTGGGTGCAGTAGAGAAGCCAAAAGGCAGTGCAGAGAACTGATAGTGCATGTAGCCTGCTTTGAAGCGTAGGTATCTTCTGCAAGATTCCCCGATTGGGATGTGCAGGTAAGGCTTCCTTTAAATCCAGTGTTGCCAACCAGGCTTCCTTGCCTAGCATGGGAAGCAACTGGTGAAAACTTAGCATCTTGAATTTTGGGATCACCAAAAAGGTGTTTACGATAGAAAGGTCCAGGATAGGATGCCATGAGTTGTCTTTTCTGGGTACCAGGAAAAAAGTCTTTAGTAGAAACCTTGTCCCTTTTCCTCTTCTGGTACAGGTTGAATAGCCCTTATGTTTAAGAGAGAGAGTACTTGCTTTTGAGCCTCTGCCCACTGATTTGGGGGTACTAACGTGTGGAAGTGAAATCTGTATCCTTGGGAAACTATATTTAAAACCCATTTGTCCTGGGTAATTAGTTCCCGTTTTTTTGTCTGCACAGCTATCTTTCCCCCTAAAGGAGCAGTCAGTTGAGAAGGGCTTGGAGGTTTTAAAGTTAAGTCATTGAGACAGTTTACCATAGGGGGGTGTCTTGCGACTCTCTGATTTGGAAGCGAGAGCCCCACACTGCTTAGTCCTGTGCGTACCTTGGGACTGAAGCCTGGGTGTTCTGCTGGTTCTGGGTTTGGGCTGAGAAGGCCTGGAAGAGGCAGAAAAGCACCAGTTCTTAGAGGGCCAATGCCTACTAAATCTTGGAGGCTGTACCTGTAGGAAATCTTCAACAGTTTACATAGATTTAGCTTTTTCCTTCATCTTTTTAAGTACTTCTGCGTTGTTGCCAAACAGGCGATCCTGATTTAAGGGGGCATCCAGCAATTTAGCTTTAACATGATCTGGCAAAGACTGCTCCTTAAGCCAAGCATGCCTTCTAAGTACAGACCCAGTGACAGCAGCCCTGCAAGATGCTTCACCACACTGCAAAGTATGTTTTCCAACTTGTCCAGCAGAATACATTAAATCCTGTAAATCCTTATTTTCAGCACAGTCAGGAATCATCATTTTCTGTTTAAGCAATCCAATGATATGCCACTGATACAACATATGAAACTGGCAATTTAAGGTCCTAATGGCCAAGGTTGCAGAAGTGTATACATTCTTACCCCATCTATCCAGCGCCCTGGAATCTCTATCAGAGGGAGTATGGTTTTTGGCAGTAGTAGCCTTAATGCCCTTGGGTCCCTGTGAAATGGGCTCAGGATCTGCAGTAGGATTTTTAAAAAGGAACTTGTGAAAGTCAGGAACCCTGTAATGTCTATCAGGTTTTCTGGGAGCAGGAGGTAGAGAGTCAGGGGCCAAACTAGATTCCGAAAAGGCATCATCAACAATGTCCAGTACAGGGGGGATAGCTAAAGGCCTGTGTTGGGGCAGGAGTAAGAAATCCCTAAGCCTCTTTTTAGAATCAGAGTAATCCTGGCTGTCTCAGCAAAAATGCTCCCTAAGAGTATGCAAGGTTTCACCAAAAGAGAAATCCTCTGGAGGGGAAGCAGAGGGAATAGAGTCCTCTGCATCAGAATCCTCATAGGTAGATAAGGGTAAATCCTGGTCATCAGAGGCAAAGTACAGTTTTGTACCTACCATAAATGTAGATGTTAGAGTGTAAACACGGCTGCAGTCATTACACTTGGGTTATCCTGCCGTCAGGCAGTACCCCAGTCGGCCTGAGTTCCAAAGTCTTGGTCCGGCGTTGGTTGCTGTCGCCTCCTCCCTGACATCAGTGCGGCAGGGGTATACAAGATGCAGCCGAAGCCATTTTCTTCAGTTTTTCTTGCCCCAGATGTCAGGTGCCCCCAAATAGGTAGGCAATTCAAATTGCTAGTAAAGTATACAAAAGAAAAGCAAACAACAACGTTCAGTTACCAGCAAATACTCCCCATAGGTAGTAAAGGGTAGAAGACATAGGTACGTACCAGCAAGTAAGAGGGGAAGGAGGGAGGGTAATCTAGACTGCAGCAGTGTTTACACTTGAACATTTACATTTATGGTAGGTACAAAACTGTACTATGTTCATCGTGTTACACTGCTGCAGTCATTACACTTGGGTGGAATCCCAAAGCTGAGGTAGGGTGGCTGGTTCTATAAGGCATTAGGGGTGGCTATAAGGCCCTGCAGCACAGCAGTGGCGAAGCCAGCTCTGGATTTGGAGTATAAAGGCAAATGGTAATGCTTGGTGAAGGTATGCACAGAACTCCATGTTGCTGCTTCCAAAATATCCTTGGTAGGTACTCCTCTGAGATAGGCAGTTGAAGTGGCTGTTGCCCTGGTGGAGTGAGATCTAATGCTGCTAGATACAGGTTTCCCATTGTGTGTATAGCAGAACTATATACAATGTCCTATCCATTTTGAAATAGTCTGTTTTGAAATGGCTTTTCCCTGTGCTTCTGCAACATATGCTGCCAATAATTGCGCAGATATTCTGAAAGCTTTGGTTTTGTCCAAGTAGAAGCATAACTGCCTGTGAATGTCCAAAGAATGCAGTAATCTCTCCCCTTTATTCTGTGGTTTTGGATAAAAAGTTGGCAAGTGAATAGTTTGGTTTAGAGCCACACTTGATACCACCTTTGGCATAAACGTAGGGTTAGTTCTTAAAGACACCCTGTCCTGGTGGTAAACGAGGAAAGGTTCCACTGCCATTAGTGCCTATAATTCTGAAACTCTTCGTGCTAATGTTATTGTCAGTAGCAGAGCAGTTTTCCAAGAGATATATTTTAATTCTGCTGTGTTAGCTGGCTCAAAAGGAGGTAAAGTTAATTTTTCCAAAACAAAGTTGAGGTCCCAAGTTGGAGTAAGTGCTCTACGGGTGGTCTTATGTTTTTAGCCCATCTGAGGTACTGTTTTGGCAAAGGATTAGAGAAAATTGGTGGATCCGTGTTGTAATGAGCAGAAATGGCAGAGGCGTGGATCTTGATGGATGAAAAGGTGAGGCCCTTGTCCAGCATCTCAATTAAATACTGTAGTATCTGAAGAATGTTTGGGACAAGAGGGTCGAGGCTGTGAGCCTGGCTCCAGGCACAGAATCTCTTCCATTTATCCAAATGGGCTTTCCTGGTACTAGGCCTTCTGGCCTCCAGAATGACATCCACAACAGCTTTGGAGAGAGACATTGCTTGTTTGACTAAGGAATTTTCCCATGCAGCTAGGTTTAGGGTCTTTAGCTGGCTGTGAAGTATCTGATTGTTGTTCTGAGTCAGCAGATGTGGGATTTGAGGCAAAATCCAGGGTGGTTCTTGTGCCAAGTTCTTTAAGATTGGGTACCAGTGCTGGTCGTGGCCAGTCTGGTGCAATCAGGATTATCTTTGGCTCTTCTTGCCTGGCTTTTATGAGTACCTTTGGAAGGAGAGGTAGAGGTGGGAAAGCGTATACTTGTAGGTTTTTCCAGCTGAATGAGAGGGCATCCACTTTCCATGCTTGTGGATGGTAACTCCTTGTGCAGAATTTCTGTAGCTGGCAGTTCACTGGGGATGCAAACAGATCGATGTCCGGGCTGCACAATTTCTGTTATCATTCTGAATATTTGTGGATTCAATTCCCATTCGTGGGGGTCCATGATGTTTCTGCTTAAGTCGTCTGCCAGTGTGTTTTTCTCTCCTGGAAGGAATTGTGCTTGCAGATCAACTTGGTAGTCTAGAGCTGTGTTCACAAGGTCATGGCTTGTCTGCAGAGGAGGTAGGAGTGTGTGCCCCCTTGCTTGCTTATGTACCACATAACCGTGGTGTTGTCTGTCTTTAGTAATAGTTGTCCTGGATGCAGCACGTCCTTGAAAGCTATAAGGGCATTTTGTACAGCTAGCATCTCTTTTTGATTGATGTGAAGATGCCTTTGTTCTGCGGGCCACTCACCCTAAATACATTTTCCTGTCATGTGTGCTGCCCAGGCGTAATCCGATGCATCTGTTGTCAGTGTTTGCCTGGCTGTGGGTTGAGTAAAAGGCTGTCCCTTGTTGAGGTGACAAGCTTGAGCCCACCATCGAAACTCCTGTTGAAGGCAAGGAATTAGTGGTATTGTTTCCAAACTTTGACAGTGTTGAGACCAAACACTCTTTAGGTACCATTGCAGTTTCCTCATATGCAGTCTGGCATATGGAATTAGTAGTATGCAAGATGCCATGTAACCCAAGGCCTGCAGAATTTTTCTTGCAGGAAGTTGGGTCTTTGTTGCCATCAATTGAAAGTATGGAGTCAGCTGTCCTTGCTTGTCTGGTGTGAGATAAGCCATGTGGGCCGTTGTGTTCAAGCTGGCAGCCAGGAATATTATCTTTTGTGAGGGCACTAGTTTTGATTTCTTTTCATTTACTGTGTACCTCAGGCAACTTAATAACTTTTTTATGAACGACAGATGCTTTAGAAGAATGTCCTTGCTCTCTGCTTGAATCAGGCAGTCGTCCAGGTACAGATAAATTTGAATTCCTTTCTGTCTGCAAAATGCAATTACTGGTGCCAGGCACTTTGTGAAGACCCTGGGTGCAGTAGATAAACCAAAGGGCAGTGCAGAGAATTGATAGTGCATTGAACCAGCTATGAATCTGAGGTATCTTCTGCAGTTTTGTCTGATAGGTACATGCAGGTATGCCTCCTTGAGGTCCAAGGTCACTAGCCAAGCTTTCTTGCCCAGCATGGGAAGAAGCTGCTGTAGTGTCAACATTTTGAATTTCGGAACATCCAGGTAAGTGTTTAGAGAAGAAAGATCCAGAATGGGCCTCCAGGCTTTGTCCTTTCTGGGAACCAGAAAGAGTCTGGAGTAAAACCCTTGTCCTTGCTCCTGTGGTGGTACCTTTTGAATAGCTTTCATGTCCATGAGTGCTGTAATTTGTTTTTGAGCCTCTGCCCATTTATTTGGTGGCAGATTTGGCATTCCTTTTAACCTTGGCAGAGTGTGGAAGTGGAACCTGTAACCTTGAGATACAATGTTGAGAACCCATTTGTCCTTGGTGATCCAATGCCAATTGTGATAGAAAAGTGCCAGTTTTCCTCCTAAGGGGGCTGCCAAGAGAGAGCTGTTTGGCAGCTGTAGTGGGAAGTCATTGATGCTGCTTTTTATATGGCTGGGGCCTGTCTTCCCCCTTCTTTCTGGCCTGGTGCACCCCATTGTCGAGGCCTGCAAGGACCTTGTGGTTGACCTCTACCTCTTGGATGTCTGTATCTGCCCCTTTGAGATCTGTCTGTGACTGGAAAGGACCAATTCTTTGTTGGCCAATTTCTTCTAAATCGAGGAGGCTGAACCTGTAAAAAATCCTTCACCGTTTGCATAGATTTTGCCTCATCCTCCATCTTCTTTAATACCTCTTCTGCCTTTACTCCAAATAACACATCCCGCTGCAAAGGTGGATCCAATAATTTTGCTTTAACATGATCTGGTAACCAAGCATGTCTTCTAATGGCAGAGCCTGTAACTGCGGCTCTACAGCAGGCCTCTAAAGAATCAAAACCACATTGCAAAGTATGTTTTCCCACTTGTTCAGCTGCATGCAATAAATCTTGCATTTCTTTAAAATTAGGAGGATCGGAATCTGGAAGCATTTTTTGTTTCAACTGAGACATCAAAAATTGCTGATATTTTAGCATGTGAAACTGGCAATTTAAGGCTCTCATTGCTAAAGTTGCAGACGTATATACTTTCTTTCCCCATCTGTCTAAAGCTCTGGAATCTCTGTCAGAGGGAACTGGGTTTTTTGCTGATGAGGCCTTAATCCCTTTGGGTCCCTGAGAAATAGTTTCAGGGTCAGCAACAGGACTTTTATACAGAAATTTGTGCGAGTCAGGGACTCTGTTAATATCTGCCAGGTTTAACTGGGGCTGGAGGTAAGGAGTCAGGATTTAAGCTGGATTCAGTATACACATCATCCACAATATCTACCACTGGCGGAATAGCAAGGGGTCTGTGTTGAGGTAATAAAAGGAAGTCTCTGAGCCTTTTCTTGGATTCTGAGTAATCCTGGCCTTCCCAATGGAAATGCTCCCTCATGGTATGTAAGGTTTCTCCAAAGGAGTAGTCCTCAGGTGGAGATGCTGATGGAATTGATTCCTCAGCATCAGAATCCTCATAAGGGGGTAAAGAATATCCTAGGTCTGAGGATGAATCTGAAAAAATGGACACCTGGTCGGATGAGTCATAGTCTGTCTGGGCCTTTTATCAGGAGGGGGATGGGACCCCCCGATCAGGGTGATTAGGTCTTCGGCCATTTTGAGCATTTGTTTCTTAGGCATGGAGGCCTGTCCTGGAGAATGCTGTATTTGTTTCTTTGTTTTTAAGGGAGGCTTAGACTTAGCAGTGGGTTTAATGCTTAACTGAGTAGGTCTGAAAACACCCTCTGAAGCTGTGGATTGCTCAGCTACTTCGGTTCCCTCTGAAGGGTTAGTTTTTAGTAGGCTGAAAAAGTGCGTCCGAAGGCCCAGCCAGCTCCATGTGGGAGTCAGAGGCGGCCTGTGGTTCTGCAGAAGCGGTCGTCAGGAGCTGCAAAGGTGCCTCACTGAAAACCGGAGAACCGGCAACCGGCCTAGAAGAGGCCTTGTCGTCAGTTCTGGACCACGGATGCCTGTCCTTGTCTTTGCGCTTTTTATGTACTCCGGTCGTCGGAAGTTCCAATGGCATGGTGTAATTGAATTTTCTGCCAAAATAATGTCGGGCAAAATCAAACCGACGTTTAATAGTGCGCTTGTTAAACCTAGTACAAAACAGACAACCAGTGATGTCGTGGTCCGGGCCTAGGCATGGGATACAACAGGAATGGAAATCCTTATGAGGTATTTGCTTCCCACAAGAAATACAGTTATTAACTTTTACTGACATCGGTATGAGGCAAGAAAAAGTTTCCCCAACGGGGTACTTAGCTTTGTAGAAGACTTCGGTTCTGGATTCGGAATGAAAATCTCAGGAGTCGGCCGATCGGCACTTGCAAACTGCTTTTGCTTCGGGCACCATGCGGCAAGAAAGACTGAAGAAAATGGCATTGGCTGCATCTTATATACCCCTGCCACACTGACGTCAGGGAGGAGGTGACAGCAACCGATGCCGGACCAAGACTTTGGAACTCAGGCCGACTGGGGAACTGCCTGATGGCAGGATAACCCAAGTGTAATGACTGCAGCAGTGTAACACAATGAACATCAGAAATTTCAGAATCCTGATCAGAAGTATCATAAGCAAATTCAGCCCTAGGTCTCTTGGGGGGGGGGGTTGGCTTCCCCTGATTAAAGTAATAAGGTCTTCAGCCATTCTTATTTGTTTTTTAGGCATAGAGGCCTGCCCATGCGGTCTAGGCAAATGTTTTCTAGGCATGGATCGAGTTTTAGGCCTTGAAGAAGAAGATGGCGTTGGTTTAATATGCAAGTCAGTAGGCCTGAATACACCCTCAAAAGCCGGTGCCTGCACAGTGGTTCCGGACCCATCAAAGGTAGAGACATCCGCAGGTTCCACAGCTGAAGCAACTTGCGGCATACCAGACTCCAAATGGGTCTCAGTAGAGGCCTGCAAATCTGAAGTAGTGGGCATCAGGGGCTGCGAAAGCACCTCACCGAGTACCGGCAAACTGGCGACTAGCTTAGGAGAAGCGTCGTCGGCAGCTTTGGACCTAGGCGGCCTGTCTCTGTCTTTATCTTTGCGTCTTTTCGGAATGTCGGTAGTCGGGTGGCTTACCAAAGACATATCTGGATAATTGAACAGAGTACCTAAAAATTTAGAAGTGTAAATATACTGACGACGAATAGTTCGTTTTTTTACTAAGGCACAAAACCGACAGCGAGGTACGTCGTGATCAGGGCCTAGGCAAGGAATACAGTATGAATGAAAATCTTTATGAGGTATTTGCTTTCCACAAGAAATACAATTATTAACTTTTACTGACATCTGTTTAGAGCAAGAAAAATGTTTCCTCAACGGGGGTACTTAGCTTTAGTTGAAGACTTTGGTTCTGAAACTCAAAAACGAAAATTTCAGGAGTCGGCCGACCGGCACAGCAAACTGCTTCTGCTTCGGGCACCAAAAGGCAAGAAAGCTTGCTGTAATGGCATTGGCTGCATGCTTTATACCACTGACTACCTGATGTCATGGAAGATGAGAGAGCAACCGACGCAGGACCAAAGACTGATAATCAGGCCGATTGAGGGCTACTGCAAGCAGATAACCCAAATGTGATGCCAAGCAGATAACCCAAATGTGATGACTGCAACAGTGAAACACGAAGAATATCTGGTCTGTTCACTTGAAGGATCACAGTACCTATACCATTCTGACTGGTATCTCTTTGCAACATTGCTGGCTTATTCATGTCACTGTACTGCAATGCTACAGCACCAGTAACAAATTTCTTGAAATTTTCAAGGTGTTTTCCTTTTCATACCTCCAATCCCTGGCTACAAATTACTCTAACAGCATTCTTAGAGACATTTCTCTCAGGCAGATTAAATTTAAACTTTGCAGGATACTTAACATAATTTGCAGAACTCGCTGATATACCTGCTTGTCGTCCTCCGGCCTTGCCATTTGAACTATTAATCTACTTTCCATCAGGTTTTGATCCTTTTAATTTCAGAATATGACCCATGTGTGTTTCAGGCACAACATTCATGCTTTTACTTTTGCTCTTATTTGACTTGAAAATGCCATGCTGTTTTGTTCCCTGAAACCACACTACTAGATCACGGATTATGTCTACAACATATTTTTATCGTTCAGCTACTATGATAAAGATCACTGGTTATGTCTAAAACATATTCTTATCATTCAACTACCATGATAAATTACAGTTGTTTAACCTGCACTTACCCATCACAGCAGATGTTCAAATTTCTCACTGCTGCAGGCTATATGGGTTGCATCTTGGCAGAGATACAACCACCAGCCATCTTCCAAAAACTCTGGCTCCCTCATACACTTCCACACTGACTGATCAGTCCTAAGGAGGGAAAAGCAGCAGTCTAAGTGGAAAACCTTCAGGCCTTTCTTGCTTAATAGTTAAGTACTGTATTCATCCTGAAATGGACAAACAAGAAATAACCACCAAACAATTTCCCAGCCATAACTATACACATGCTAGGATGATGATGGGTGGGTGCAGATAACTGCATCAGTGAGGAATTCAAGCATCTGCTGTTATGGGTAAGTATGACTTACTCAACTGCATTGTGTTCATTGTTCCCTCTGATGCAGTAGCCTTTAGGCTTTATTGATTGTTTGATTACCAAAGCATATTCAACCTGAAATGTAGATGAATATGAATCCAGAAACCCTTGGAAAAAAGTCTTGGATCTAGACAAAGGAATCCAGTACGAAATGCCTTGTGAAGCTATATACAAAAGACCACGTAGCTGTCTCTACAATGCTTCTAGTGGCCACCCCTTTCCAATATGCTATCAAAGAACACAAGGCCATCATAGTGTGTGCCTTGATACTACCTGTAACTTGTTTACCATGCTGGGTATAACAAAGACAATGTCCAAAGACAAGCATTTGAAAAACGTCCATTTTGACACTGGTTGTCCTTTCTTAGTCCTAATATAAGAAACAAATAGATGATGAGCTCTTCTAAAGGACTATGCACGTCCAGGAAATGCAGAATTATTTCTCCCAAGTTCTGAGAGTCATGATAGAACACTGGAAGATTAATGACCCAATTCAAAATAACTCAAACAACCTTTGGTATGAATGAGGAATCTCTTCTTAATGACACCCTATCCTTATGGAAGACCAGATAGGGCTCACCCACCATGAGAGTTTACAATTCAGATACCGTTCTTGGAGATGTTAGAGCAATAAGAATAATTTTCCATGTAATGAACCTTAAATCCGCATGACGTGCAGCTTCAAATGGAGATATGGTTAACTTTTTCAGCAAAAAGTTAAGATCCTAGAAGGAGTAACCAGTTTGCATGGTGGCCTCAAGTGTAACACTCCTTTCAGAAACTGTTACACTAAAAACATTGAAGAAAGTGGAGGATCTATGGGTAGATGTGCTGAAATGGCCAAAAAAAGGTATCTTGATGGAGAAGTATGAAAAGCCAAAGGCTAATTAAATCACACAAACATTTGAACACTTGTGGTACATAACTCCTGTTACGGCCCTGCTTATTGGCTAGGCACCAACTAGAAGATCTCTTCTATTTGCCAATATAAGAATTTTGTAGTAGCAGGTCTTCTTGCCTTTTTAGTATCTGCTGCACATCTTATGAAAAGAGGTGCCTAAAAGGTATTAGAATTGAATCATGCAACAATTAAGAAATGTTTGAGATGGGGTGCTTCAAACTCCCCCTGTCCTGTGTGAGTAGGTCCAGTTTGTGAGTAAGCTTGTAGTAATTGTCCTTGGCTAGTTCCCTAATAAGGGAGAACCAGTTTTGGGGGTCACCACAATTATTTTTGGAGAGTCTGTCTGAATCTTTAGAGTTACCCTGTATATCAGCTAAAAGGGTTGAAACGCATTAAGAAACATTCCTGTCCAAAAGAATGAAAAAGCATCTGTTTTCCAGGCCTGCTTGCACAGAGTCTTGGAGCAGAATCTGTTAAGCTCTCTGTGAAGTAGAATCTGTTGAGTTGTCGGTTTTTGAAAAGCGGCAAACAGATCTACATGTGGTGTTCCCACAACAGGATCAATTCCTGGTAGCACCCCCCTCATTCAATTTCCATTTGTGAGCACCTGTCCTTATGCTCAGCTTGTCTGCATTATGCTTTGTTCTGACAGAATATAAGATGCTTGGAGAGTTAAACAGTGTTCAAGAGCTAACTCCTAAACAATCATACCCAGCCTGCATAGTGGGTAAACTTTGTGCCCCCTTACATATTGATGTGCTACATCAATGTAATGCTGTCTTCAATCATCTGGAGAGGTTTTGGGAACCACACATGAAGCCATGGATCACAGTCAACATCTCTTATTTTGATGTGCTTTAGTCTGTCTGACCAATCCCGCAGGCCTTGCATTTTTGCCGCTATGGAAACTGATCCCCAAGCAAAATCTGAGTTACCCATACTTGCACATTAACTTGGTGGGTGACCTGCTTTTGCTTGATTTGTAGTCTTCACCAGTGCAGTTACTTTTTAATAAAGCCCAAGATTGGTATCTGAAAATCCACAGGATGCAAATACTGGGTCCATCTGTAACTTGGCGAGAGGAATCATGAGAATCATAGATTCTATGAACATCAGGATCCTGAGATGCTCTCTGGTTGAAGTCTGACACTGAGATGAGAAGTGCAAGACACTTTTCCAGATAAAAATTCACCTTCTCCTGCATAAAAAAAGCCATTTGCTGCAGATCTATAAAACATCCTAGAAAGACAGTTGTGGGTGATGGGGTCAAGGAGGACTTCTGCATATTTATCTGGAATCCCGGATTTGTCAAGAGAGAGGAAAAGTACAGTTTTGTACCTACCATAAATGTAGATGTTCGAGGATCCCCATTGCTGCAGTCCTTACTATTGGGTATAGTCCGCATCCAGTCGGACAGGGTACTAATGCGCATGACCGACGTCATATCCTCAGTCTTTTCTTGCCCCAGATGTCAGAAGACCCTAAAAAGACAAGGTCCAAAATACCTGCACCAAAAATATGTACAATATATACAAGAATATATACAACAAATATAAGCATGTAACCTCACCTACACAACCACCCCTAAACACAGGGGAAGGAGACTGCAGCAATGGGGATCCTCGAACATCTACATTTATGGTAGGTACAAAACTGTACTATGTTCTTCGTTCCCCATTGCTGCAGTCCTGGTAGAATCCCAAAGCAGAGGTAAGGGAGGCTGGCAAATCATAAAGAAGTAGGAGCTGACAACATGCCTTGCAAAACAGCTGTGGCAAAACCAGCCCTAGACTTAGAGTAGATAGGAAGGTGATAATGCTTAGAGAAAGTATGCACTGAACTCCAAGTGGCTGCTTCCAAAATATCCTTAGTTGCCACCCCCCTTAGAAATGCTGTTGAAGTGGCAGTAGCCCTAGTGGAATGAGGCCTAATCCCAGCTGGAATCTCCTTGCCATGATGGGAATAACAAAATGCAATGCAAAAGCCAATCCACCTAGAAATAGTTTGTTTTGACACAGGCTTGCCCTGCGAACTCAAAGCAAAAGAAACAAACAACTGCTGAGACTGCCTGAAATCCTTAGTCCTGCTTAAATAATAACGCAATTGCCTGTGTACATCTAAAGTGTGCAAAATCTTTTCCCCTTTATTTTGGGGGTCTGCATAAAAAGTAGGCAAATGAATAGTTTGGTTTAAAGCCACACTAGAAACCACCTTAGGCATAAAGGAAGGATTAGTACGTAACGATACCCTATCCTTATGGAAAATCAGAAATGGCTCGACTGCCATAAGGGCCTGCAACTCGGACACCCTTCTTGCAGAAGTAATAGCCAACAGAAAAGCAGTCTTCCATGACAAGTATTTCAATTCAGCAGTAGCCGCAGGCTCAAAAGGTTGTAGAGTAAGTTTTCCAACACAAAATTGAGATCCCAAGCAGGAGTAGGAGCTGGGGTCTTATATTCTTTGCCCTCTAAGAAACTGCTTGAACAAAGGATGCGAAAACAATGGTGGGTCACAATCATAATGAGCTGAAATTGCTGCAGCATGAATCTTAATGGAAGAGAAGGACAAACCTTTGTCCAATAACTCAGTAAGGTATTGAAGAGCCACACTCAAATTAGGCTCAGAAACCTGCAAATTCTTTGCTGTACTCCAAAATAAAAATCTCTTCCATTTTACACTTTCCTTGTACTAGGTCTTCTAGCTTCCATAATCACATTTAAAACTTGTTGAGGAAGTTGAGACCTGCTGTGTTTCAACACAGAATATGCCAGGCTGTTAGATGAAGAGAGTGAAGCTTGACATTGAGCAGATGACCATCCTTCTGAGATAACAGATGAGGAACCAGAGGTAAAGGCCATGGAGGCTTCCTTACCAGACTCCGTAGTAGTGGGTACCAGTGTTGCGAGGCCAATCTGGAGCTATCAAAATCATCCTTGGCCTGTCTTGTCTGACCTTTAATAGTACCTTTGGAAGAAGAGGCAAAGGAGGAAAGGCATACACATGAAGGTTTTTCCAACTGAAAGACAGAGCATCCACTTTCCAAGCTGTGTGATGAAACCCCTTTGTGCAATACTGTGGCAGCTGGTGGTTTAGTGGAGAAGCGAACAGATCTATGTCTGGAGTTCCACATGACACTGTCAATTTTTGAAATACATGAAGATCCAGTTTCCACTCGTGGGGATCCATGATTTGTCTGCTTAACACATCTGCTAAGGAGTTCTGTGCTCCCGGCAGAAACCTTGCCTGAAGAGTTAGTTGCAAGCTGCGCGCAGTCTCCCATAAAATCATTGCTTGCCTGCATAGAGGATAAGAATGTGTTCCCCTTGCTTGTTGATGTACCACATGACAGTTGTGTTGTCTGTTAGAATCAACACCTGCCCTGGAAGAAGTAACTCCTTGAAAGCCATTAATGCAAACTGGACTGCTAACATCTCCTTCATGTTGATATGTAGATGCTGTAGTCTGGCAGGCCACTTGTCTTGTATCCACTTTCCATTTAGATGAGCTCCCCAAGCAATGTCCGAGGCATCTGTCGTTAAAATCTGACAGCCCTCTGGCCGGGTCACAGAGAGTCCCTTGTTTAGGTGACATTCCTGAGCCCACCACAAAAATTCTTTTTGAAGGCAAGGTATTATTTGAATGACAGTGTCCAAATCCTGGCAGTGCTGTGTCCATACATTTTGAGATACCATTGTAGCTTCCTCATATGCAGTTTGGCATTGGGAAGCACAGAATACAAGATGCCATGAACCCTAATGCTTGAAGGACTGTCCTTGCAGTCAGCACGGACTGATGAGATAGTTGATGGAAGTAAAGTGATAGACTCTTTTGTTTGTCCGGGTTAAAAGGCCATCTGGCTGCTGTATTCAGTCTCACACCCAGAAAGCACATGTCTTGAGAGGGTACTAGACTGGACTTTATTTCGTTCACAGAATACCCTAGGCATCTTAGCACTGCTATGACATATTCCAGATGCTGTAGAAGGTCTTCCTTTTCTTGAGCCAGAATCAGGCAGTCGTCCAAGTAAGGATAGATTTGAATTCCTTGAAGCCTGAAGTAAGCTATCACTGGAGCCAGAACCTTGAATAGATAAGCCAAAGGGCAATGCAGAGAACTGATAATGAGAATTTCCAGCTCGAAACCGCAGATACTTCCTGCAACTTAGCCTTATAGGCACATGAAGGTAAGTTTCCTTGAGATCTAAAGTTACCATCCAGTGATCTTTGCCCAGCAGAGGTAAAAGCTGTTGTAACGTCAACATCTTGAACTTGGGAATATCCAGAAAAGTGTTGAGGAGAGATAAATCCAAAATTGGTCTCCACGTGTTCCCCTTCTTTGGTACTAGGAACAGGCGAGAATAAAATCCTAGGCCCCTTTCTGATACAGGGACCGCTGAATGGCCCCCATCTGGAGTAACTGTGAAACTTGCTTGTGCGCCTCTTTTCTTTGTGGGGGAGGAACGTCTGGCATGCCTTTGCAAGGTGGCATTGTATGGAAATAAAATCTGTAACCGTGGTGAATGATATCCAACACCCATTTGTCTTGAGTAATTAAATCCCAATTTTCTTTGAAAAGAGACAGTCTTCCTCCCAAAGGAGCTGCCAGACGAGAATCTACTGGCAGCTGAAAAGACAGGTCATTGGGTCTGTTTACGAAAGGACTGACCCCTGCCCTCACCAGAAGTCTGAGCAGGTGAACTCCCTGTTCTAGGCCTAAAAGAACTCTGAGCCCTGCCCCTACCACTAGACCTACCCCTAGACTGGGAATCATAAGCAGGATATGTCCACCCCTTAGCAGGCCAATTTCTACTAAACTCGGGTGGCTGCACCTGCAAAAATCTTTAACAGTTTGCATAGACTTAGCTTTGTCCTCCATTTTCTTTAAAACTGCTTCCACAGGCGATCCAAACAACACATCAGACTGTAAAGGAGCATCCAAAATCCTTGTCTTAACATGCTCAGCTAAATTCTGATCCTTCAACCAGGCATGCCTGCGAAGAACAGAACTAGTAGCAGCCACCCTCGAGGAGGCCTGTACAGCATCAAAACCACATTGCAAAGAATGCTTACCCACTTGTTCAGACACATGAACCAAATCCAGCAATTCTTTACACTCAATACCTTCCGCCAAAGCATCCACCTTAGATTTTAATTGTGAAAGGAGATAATTCTGATATTTTAGCATGTGAAACTGACAATTCAATGCTCTCATGGCTAGAGTGGAAGAAGTATACACTTTCTTTCCCCACCTATCCAAAGCCCTTGCCTCTTTATCAGTGGGAACAGGATTTTTAATCACAGAAGCTTTAACACCTTTAGGCCCTGAGAAATAGTTTCTGGGTCGCCCTAGGACTCTTAAACAAATACTTATGAGCTTCGGGCACCCTATAATACCTATCAGGCTTAACAGGAGCAGGAGGCAAAGAGTCTGGGTTTAGGGAAGCCTCTGCAAAAACATCTTCCACCACATTCAACACAGGAGGAATAGCTAAGGGCCTATGCTGGGGTAAAAACAAGAATTCCCTAAGCCTTTCCTGGAATCAGAGTAATCCTGGCCTTCCCATTTAAAGTGCTCCTCATGGAATGCAGAGTCTCTGAAAATGAGAAATCCTCAGGAGGAGAAGCTGTAGGAGTGGAATCATCCACATCAGAATCAGAATAAGTAGGATACTCCTGCAAGTCTTCCGCTGAAGACTCTGAAGCCTCTGAACACTGTTCAAAACTATCAAACTCCGGTTCCACCCTAGGCCTCTTATCAGGCGGGGGCATAGAACCTCTAATCATAGTAATCAAATCTTCAGCCATTTTAAGCATATGTTTCTTAGGTACAGAACCCGAAATGCTAGGAGAAGCCCCCACTGAAGCTGAACTAGGCCTACCTCTCAAAGAAGTTCTGGCAACAGAAGGAGAGGCTCTAACTACCTTGGAAAGAGAGGGAAGAACAGTTACCTGAGAAGCCCCCTCAGCCTGGCCTACCTCCTGAGAAGGCACATCCTGTAACAGTAAAGTTTCTGCCTGAGACTCCATGGAAACTCCTGGCAAAACCTCTGGCTCCACTGAGCCTTCTAAAGAACCGACGTCCAGGACTGCCGGTTCATCAAGCCTAGGCTTCGCTGTTTTGTCCTTGCGCTTCCATTTTATAATTGCAACGCTTCCCAAACACTAACCTAGCACAGTCTAACCTCCTCTTAATAGTTAAACCTAGCACAAGAGCGGCAACCAACAACGCCGTGCTCAGGCCCTAAACAAGGTATACACAAGGTATGGTAATCCCTATGAGGTATCTGTTTCCCACAAGAAATACAGTTATTCACTTTTTCTGACATCCGGTTAAATACTGAGGCAAGAAAAACCAAAATGTTCCCGGGGGTACTTAGCCAACTCTGTTTCGGTCTGAAACTCCGGTTCGGAAATATTTCAGAACGCCAACCTGCACTCGCAAAATTGCTTCTGCATCCGCGGGTCATGCGCATTAGTACCCTGACGTACTGACGTCAGTCTAATGCGCCCTGACCGACGTCAGCCTTATACTCTGGTATTCGGGCCGACTGGATGCGGACTATACCCAATAGTAAGGACTGCAGCAATGGGGAACGAAGAACATCCAATATTAATGACTCTTGGCATCTCATAAAAGACTCTGCAAAGACACGCAAGTTGTCAAAATAAGAAAGAATGTAAATTCCATTCAGACTGCAATGAGCTATGACTACAGCTAGACACCATTGATTCTATGATGCTGGAGGTGCACAAGTGCTGAAGACTCGGAAAAAAATTCTGTTTGGTTCAGAGTGAAAAGGAACTCCTCTGAAAGGAGATGTTTGTATCCAGTGTTACCTGAATCTCTCCTGAACTACCAGTGTTACCTGAATCTCTCCTGAACTACCTTTTATAACCATAAGTCTATACAATTTATTGCTAACAGGGAACGCACAGAGACAGTTGTTGGGACAGGTTTTGAGAGACTGGAGCAGGAGGGGAGGAGTACAGGAATGCTGACATAGTTGGTCTGAAGCTGAAGACCATCCTTTTTTAAGAAATGATCATTGTTTCATATTGTTCCCGTCCTGACATTTCTTTTTGACTCTCAGTTTGGCCTGAGAAAGTATAGGCTGCTTGATTCGTTTTAGAGGCCTGAAAGAGGAGAGTTGTGAGTGTCTGTGTGTGTGTGTCTGTGTGTGTTGGGGGGGCTGAAAAATCTTACTTCCTGAATTAGTTTCCTTCTCTCATCAAATTGTTTGAGGACCAGAGTAGCAGGACTGCCAAATAAAGCCTCCTTACCTAAATCCGAATTCAAAATTTCAGACTTTACTTCATCACAAAACTTGAAACTTCCTCAAAACAGTAGCAGAAGTAGAGGCCCTAGACACAGTATCTGCACAATGATACACCCTCTTTATATCAGGAAGAAGAAACGTTTTTCAGAATTCCGGCTAGCGAGTGTGGGTATAACAGACCGACTCAGTTATGGTTGGGCAATGTTGGGTTGGGTCTACAGGAGAGCAAGGAAGGAGATCAGACCTATTTGTCTTGAATCTGAGATGCTGTTGAGAATTACTTTGAGAACCAGTCTCATAGCTACACTGTCATATAAAGTCTGGGGATCCAGGGAGAATAGACTTCTGGTCTGAAAGGAAGTTAGAGCAAAAAAAAAAACCCCCAGAAATGTCAAATTCTCCCCTTTGTCAGTTGTATGGAGTAACGCACAAATTAGAATAGACAGCAGTCCTCTCTGCTGAAGAAACTGAATTTTAGCAACTATCATATGTAGGGGAGATGCAGGATAATGACAGTTCAGAGGTGATTAAGCAGAGGTTTCCAAAGTTAGAAACTCAGTGGCGACATTTCTTAAAAATAAGATGGTCTTAATACATCCCCCTCAAGTAAGAGGATACAGGGATCCTAGCATGAGCTGCTGGCTATATTTGCCAAGCATTAAATTAAAAGAAATGCAGGTAATAAGCTGAAGCTAAGGACACTGAAGAATAAGTTGGTGGATGACCCTGGTGTTCAAATAAAAGGCCTACAACATGGAGGAAATCAGGGGGACACTATTTAAAGGGAAGATTGGTCACAGGGCTTCCGAAAGTTACATTGTACAATCTGGCTGCCACTGGGTCATTTTTTTAAAGTCCAAAGTGTTATACAGATGACAACCCGCTCCTCCCACAATCACAAACAGGGGGTGAACTAAGGACAGTAGGTGCTGACACTGTACAGAGAATGATGACAATTATCTCTATATGGTTTTGTACTAATGTACAAGACTGATGGAAATGTATCATAAGGGGCCAACAGAATGGCCACAGAGTCCCCCTCCCAGTTAATATAAATTCCGGGAGTTAGAACTAGGGTCTGGGTTAACATCTTTGCGTAAAAAAAGCGTGCATGAATTCTGACAGTCCAAGGAACTTTTCATGCATCTCTTTATCAGTGCTTGAAATCTGCTACACTGGACTGAATTAAAAGCCTAATTAAACTTGGTTATAACGTGATCAAGTGGTCATGCAAAGAGTTGGATACAAGTAAATGGAAGGAATACTATTGCATATTTCTGTATAAGCTATAATTTGACAACTGACAGTTAAGACAATGATTGTAAACATGGGTGTAAAAGATTTATTATATGTTTAGACTGTTTTTCAATCTGCAATCTAGTTAATCATTGCATTATTTAAATGTATGTATTGGTTTGAATAAGTATTGAGTCTTTTTATATTTATTATTTTTCACTTTTTTATAATCCTTTATTTATGCAAGGATACTAAGATATTAATTGTAGCTGACTGTCAGAGGGGTTACATGGAAAGATTGTATAAATGCAATTATACAAGTAAAAACCGACAGAACTGGTTTAGACCAACAAATTGTTTGTATGGAGGTTTATTCTTGTTACTGTATGATGCATCATGGAGTGCATCAAACTGTGCTGTTTTATCTTGCCTCCTTGTTCTTTGGGATGATGGTCTTAATAAAGATGATAAAAACATATAGAACTGAGATAGGCACCCCATTCAGAGGAAAGGGCAGTAGATTGTATTTTTGTATAGACAGTTTGGGAAACCCAAGTCTTCCATATATTTTTTCTTAGCAAATCTGTAGATAATTACCCTCCCCCCAATCCACTGATGATGACACCACGAGCATGTTCACTGAAGGCAAAGATGTCAGGATTGTTGCAGGGTCATACTTAAGTTGAGAAAACAAGTGCTTGTTAATTTGAGAAACTTTGCAAAGCCTATCTGCTTTTTGGGAGGACTGAAGGTTGTGAACAGGGTTGTTACATGCAGCATTATATATATCTTCCAAGGCTAGCACTTGAGGAAGACTAGGTATTGGATGAGGCAAAACCAATTGTAACATACCATAATCTCTCCTAAATTCAGGGGAGCTTCCATTTGCTCCCATATAAACACCTCATTCATAGATTCACAGGTATTTACTAGGCTAATGACCACAATTGCCTTTTTACGCCTAGCCATGCATCCAAAATCTCTGACAAGTTCTGATACCCTTGATAAGTGTAAGCATGGGCCTGGGAGATGAACCATTTACAGGTTTACAGTGTCCATTAGAAACATAGGTGCCAAACCAGGGATGAATTTCCAGTCTCCCATCTAATTGTCCAAGTTGGCTTGAACTGGGTTAGGAAGGAACTCTCCTTCACATGGATGGGGAGCCTGTTCCATAGATGGGTTAGTCTCTGGGATACATGCCTATTGCTCCAGCAGGTCCTATTTATATCACAGGCAAGGTTTGTCTTTAGAATGAGAAATTCTGGTGCGGTTTCTTTTGTGGATATGCAGGAGGTCCATCAGGGTGAGGTCTGACAATGCCCTGTATATGCCAGGCATAGATCGCCCCTCAAAAGCCTGTAGGAGACAGAATACAGGGATAGGGCCTCTGAGGCAGTCTGCATAGGACATATTGCCTACACCCTGTATTCTTTTAATGAGGAACCTCTGTGGATGTTCCATTTGTTGGATATGCCTAGTTAGGTACATACCAAAGGGGGCACTGTACTCAATGACAGGTCTGATGAATACCAAATAAGTGGAACAATGACTTTCTTGGACTTGATGCCATACCTTTGTTTATAAGCTGAACAGCATAGAATGATTTCCTCTCCACTGTAGACACGTGATGATCAAAGGCTAGATTACTATCTGTGTGTGTCCCCAAGTCTCTGATTACTGCTATCTGTGTGTGTCCCCAAGTCTCTGATTACTGGTTCAACTCTAAGGGGTGTGTTGTCAATATGATAGTTACCACGGATGAATGACTTCCCAAAGGATACTATTATGCATTTCTTGGCATTTAGTTTTAGTCCATGGCTCTGACACCAATTGTCAGTGTCAGCCCCTCCTGGAGAACATTTGTGTCAGTGTGAGATTCAACGACTGCTCCTAATTTGCAATCATCTGCAAATTTAGTCATCCACAGATCACTGACATTGGCCTTGATTTCTGAGAAGTAAATGCCAAAAAGAAGCAGACCAAGGACTGATCCCAGAGGGACTCCACTTGTGACTGGCCTCTTTGTAGAGGTGGACTCCCCAAATTCTACCTTCCTGGGTTCTGTCTGTGAGGCAGTTGGCTATCCACCGGGTGACATACAGGTTTGTACCTAACCTCTTGAGTTTGTCAACAATGCCAAAGTTAGGTAGTGTGTGAAATTCTTTAGCCAGGTCAAGGTACGCAGTATGAACGATTTTGCCCTCATCCATTGCTTTGGTGACCTTCTCAAAGAAGTCCACCAGGCTGAGTAGGCATGATATGCCCTTGATGAAACCAAACTGGATTGGGTCCAGTGTCTGCAGGTTTACTACATCTCTGTTGATAATCTCCATGAGAATTCTTTACATGGCTTTACATATAAGACTAGTAAGACTTATGGATCTGAAGTTTCCAGGGTATGTTGATGGCCCACCTTTGTGCAGAGGGATGACCGCTGCCTTTCTCCACTCATGTGGCAAAAAGCCTGATTGGAGGCTACAGTTCAATAGTAATTCCAGAGGCCCTGATAGGTCATGTTTCATGCTATTTAGAAGGCAGCCTGGGATACTGTCTGGTCCCACTGATGCAGAGTTCTTGGTATTAGAGACAGCATTAAGGACCTGTTCCCTAGTGATAGTAGGGGGGAGTTATTTGATGGCATTTCCTGAGAGAAGGTTGAGGGGAAGAGAGGGGTAAAGTTTGAGATGAATTTATCAGCCATGAAGTTTGCTACATCTTCTGGCTCAGTATAGGTGGTTCCATTTACAATGAGCTCTGCATAAATTGTGTACTGCCTTTGAGGTTGCGGACATAGCAAAAGAATGCTTTGCAGTTGCCCTTGGCCTGGGAGGCCAAACTTCCTCAAATTTGGCTTTGGTAGACTTTATATGTCCTCCGAGTTGTTTGTTTAGTTTGATGAGTGTGCTTTCATCCTGCTGGGTGCTGCACCTCCTAATTGTTGCCATGATTTTCTTCCTCCTGTTATATAGCCAATTATTTTTGTCTTGTTTTTTTTAGTTAGTTCTGTACTTCTTCCTGGTGGGTATAGCTGCCTCTATGCAGCTATTAATATGCTTATACAGGGTTTCTGTGAACAGTTCTTCATAGGCAGAAGTGTTCTCAGGGTTTATGGGGACTTGAAATTTTGCCAGGTTCTCACTTAATAGCACGAGGTTAGCCTTAGAATAGTTCCTGAATATTCCAAGTTTAGCTGGGGGTCCAGGTTATATATTTTTTTTTCAAAGGAGACCGTTTTGTGGTCTGACTGTCCCAGGGAAGGCATTACAGTAGGGGATGTGCAGCAGTCTCCCATATTAGTGAGGACCAGATCCAGTATTGGTTGCAACCCTGGCTGGTGTATTGACTATCTGGTCCAGGGAGTTTGGGTTTACAAAATCTACAAATCTCTGTGCATGTACGTTTGGTGTCGTATAGGATTCCCAGTTAATAGTGGGGTAATTAAAGTCACCCATGAATATGGTATTGACTTGGATGGTTAGTGCTTCTAATAAGTTTAAATACATGGTAAGGGTTTCCTGGGTCATAAAGGGGGACCCTGGCAATAATGAGAGAAAAAGCAAATTCCTCCAAAGGCAGTTGTGAGGATCAGGTCTCCACAGCATCGGACTTACAGGCTTGAGAAACAGCAGGAGACAAAGCCCCGTCTCTGTCAGAATCATCTGACATGTCTTCCTCAGGAATGTTTCTACTGACCTGATATACAGGTACTTAATTCTGTGTACCACGACTGACTGACTCCAGCAATTTCTTGGCTAAGTTAAGAAAATCATCTCTTCTTATAGATGCCATACCAGTCTGAAATTGTTAGATCTTTATCTATTTCTTCATTTATTTTTCCTTCGTTTTTTTTTTCTCCTGAGTACTTCACCCTTACAACCTGGAATTCTTTTCTTTCTCTTCTGGCTTGTTTTCCTTCTTCTTCTTTACCACTTCTTGAAATGCAGCCATCGCTTCTCATACACCATTCTCTTTCCTTTCCTCTGGACTTTTGCTTTTTCATTTGAACATAACTTATAGAACCCTCTATGAAAAAATCCTTCTTCATTTCATTCTTCTGTAGTAGGGGATTCATTCTGATTTACACATCGTCATCTTCTTCAGTCTGCACTTTTTATGTACACAAGTTCTCAAGTTCAGAGTTTTCTTCCCTTGTGTATTCACTGGCAGTGTTTTCTTCCCTTGTGTATTCACTAGTAGTGTTTTCTTCCCTTGTTTATTCACCGATACCACCTTTATCCTATTCACAGTACTAGGGAAATGGAATCCATTTGGTAAGAAATAGTTACAAGCCAGAGAATCAATCCCAGACAGGGTGATGCTCATTATGCACATGCTGAAGAAACTCATCATATGCATACCAGGCATTTTGGGCAATAGCAAGTTTACATGTTTGCAGGGTTTTTTTGTAGGTGGGAAGAAATCAATGCAGCTAAATTCACAAAGACATTTACACAAACACATATCAGCCCAATATACAGTCAGGGACACACAAATTTAAAAAGATAAACACACATCCAAACACAAGCACATATACAGACATTGACACACAAGCACACACAGACACACACACAGCTTATGCAATCATTTACATTTATTGTACATTAGCCATTTATACAACTATAATATATGAAACAAACCACTATAAAATAAAGAAAATACACTTCTTGAAAAAATACGGTTTAAAATTTCAACCAAAAAAGGGGAAAAAAAGAGGCCATTTTCTAAGTTTAATAATGCCCTCCAGAGTGGGTCACCTTTGGTGCTGAGCCTCATAACATCCCTGGGTGGTCCACAGTTTCCTTAAAATGGCCACCCTTTTGTTTACTAACGGCTTACATATATATTACATGCATATGACATCTTTATTGTTCTATGAAATTGGCCCCCTAGAAGGTATCATGAGTCCAATCCAGCTCGACACCCCTGAGTAGAATGTACTGCACAGATTCATCTAGATTCCAGTTACTGCTACGTCAATCTTCCTCCAAAACTCATCTGCATAGAAATTTCTCAGTGAACGCTACTCTCACTCACCTGGATGCAAACTTAAAGATAGAAATTCTACAAACTTACTTACTAAAGAGGACAAATTGCTCTGTAGACCATTTACCTCAACAATTATACAAAAAGCTTCCTCTAAAACTGCACCACCAAGCTGGAAAAGTAAACATCAGGAAATAAGAAACAACCACATTGAAAGAATGCAGAAAGCAACTTAGAGAGCAGCACAAGGAAAATATAAATGCACGTGTTTTACAAACCCTGGACAGATTAATGTAATAGGATCTCTTCCTATTCTAGTTGTTACTCCAAAACTTATAATCTCAACATTAATTATACACCATGTACAACTTATTATTTTACTATTATCCATACTGTGTGTCACACTGATACAGTAACAGAAAATTCTGAAGACATAATCTCGTGTTGCTTAAACTATGCACTTCTTAATACACAGCTTCTTAACTTTTCAGCATAATTTGTTACACTATAAACTGTGCATATGCCACAATGGTTATTTCAAAGCAACCGATTTCTATTTTGATATATTTAACATATGCATTGTCACTGCCCTGTGGCCTGGATCAGGAGTGAAAAGGGTGCTTGGACAAGCTAATTCACTCAGTACTCAATAATAAATAAATAAAAGTTGAAGTGTCAAAAAATTCGATCATCATGACAGCCAGAAGTGTACAAGTTTGTATGATACCAAGAATAAGTGAAAAAAAGGAGATGACACTAATCCTTATATCTGGGGATTTGGGGGCAATTACGTAAATAAAAGCTTGCTGTCTTCTGTTGCAGTTTTCTAAAAAGTACAGTAAAGTCTTCCCTTGCATCATTAACTTAAAAATTCACTCGAAAGTTTATCAAGTCAATAATAGAAAACCAGTAGGTTTAACATGAACTTCAAAAAAATGTTCCATTACTTTAACTCTACACCTCAAGGCACGCACGTAGGACTGTTGGTGCACGGTCCAAACCAACAAAAGACAATCCAAAAAGAGACCAGCACTCAGTGGCAGCAGGATAAAATTACATTTATTGAAGGTTGCCAAAATCAACCTACTATTGTTGCACAAACCGGTTTCGGAAAGCCTTTTTCAATGTGACTTAATCAAAAGCTTGAATTTCAAAAAACCATAATGCATCCTGGTTCATGTTTTATACCCACACCTTAAAGTGGTATTGTCCATTCTAATGTTTCTGTGCATAGTGCTTATACATTGTATTATACTGTTGGAATATGAATGAAAATCATTTCTTGAACATGATGAAACATACTGATTGCCCATATTAACATGCTTATAATTGATTACTACTTACAAATATATTATAATAATATTGTAAAGCATGTATTATTGGCCTATGTTCATTGCACATGTATTATAAGGCCCATGATAATTGCACAAGTATTATGAACATATTTTAACCACTCAAAATATATTTCTTGATAAGACTAATTTCAACTGTGGCCCCAAGTAATTAATATTTATATAATAATAAGGGGCAAAAAACAATAATATGCAAGTAATTGTTATATATTCAAAAAACATATTATTGTTGGTCTTAATTATTAGATGTTGAGGGTTATAATATGACTGCTAGATGAATTGCGGACCAGAATCATGTAATATTTCTTTATCTATGAAAATATATACATATAAATATATACGTATATATATTTATATATTTTTATATCCCCTTCTTTGTTTTGTGTATTGGCCTATTATTGTATGGTCTATGTATATCAAATAATTTGATACTTGACTGCCTGATGATATTATTATGATTTTATTATTCCTATGGGGCACCTAAGGACTATCCCTCATGTACTTGATATTCATTTAATCCTGGTTTGAAAAAAGCCCCAAGGGTGGTAATCCACTTATGTTCCATGTTGTTAAGTTTGGTGTGCCATCCCATCTTGAAATTCCTGTGTAATTGTATTTTGTCTATTATAATAAACTTAAATGAAGCTCCTATCTGTTGTTGAGTGTGTTTGTATAAAGCATTGGTTATTTTTCTAGTTCTAATTGAACTAAGGTGTTGAACAAGAACATTGGGCCAAATATATCACCCAATCTGAACTGCAGTTGCCAAAAGTTGTTATATTGAATATCTTGGGTGTATTTTTGCTAGTAAATTCCTTAGTTTTCCAAATATGTTGGCATAAACTGCAGTGTCCACAGGGGTAACAACCAACTAAAGCATCCCCAAACAGTGTAGTTTGATGTTTAATCCCTGGTGTATACCTTTTATAATGTGTTAAATTAGACTGGATTGTGCGTCCCCTACGATAGTAAAAAGAGCAGGTATCAGAAAGAATGTCAAAAAGAAATGGGTTTGACTGTAATATATTCCAATGTTTGTTAACTATTTGTCTGAACCAAATTGTATTATTGCCATACGTAGTGACTAATCTGATCGGTTGCCTACCCTTCTTGGAACCTTCTGTGGATCTATTGTACTGGAGAAGATCTTGTCTGCTTTTTGTGCCTATTTGTGCGGCTGTTTTGTTTAAGTGGTTAGGATTATATCCTCTATCCACAAAGCTAGTTGTTAGTTCTGCTGTTTGACTGGAATATTCTGTTGGAGTTGAACAAATCCTTTTCAGGCGCATATATTGTGATTTGGGAATGTTATTGATAATGTGGCGGGGATGAGAACTTGTTGCATGGAGAATCGTATTATATTGTGGAAACTTTCTGTGTATTGTTGATGCTAAGGTATGGTCCGGTAGTTTGTTAACCGACACATCCAAAAATACAATTTCATTATATCCAATGTTGACTGTGAATTCTATATCAAATGGATTGTTGTTAAGATAATCCACAAATTTAGATAGTACCTCCTTGCTCCCTCGCCACACTAACCAACAATCGTCCAAGTACCTTCGCCATATGTCCATGTATTCCATGTAAATGTTCCGCTGAGAATCATATATGAAGTTGAGTTCATAGTATCCCATAAAAAGATCAGCATAAATTGGGGCGAAAGAAGCCCCCATAGCTGTCCCCTTAATTTGCCAAAAGGGGTTACCTTCAAAATAGAAGATGTTTTTTTGTAATACAAACTCAGTTAACTTGATCAGAAAGTTGTTAAATCCTGTGGAATATAATTTTGATTCTTTTAACCAATATGTAACAGCCAGAATGCCTGCTCTATGTGGGATACTAGTATATAAAGATGTTACATCTAATGTGCATAATAGCCAGTCTTCCTCCAGTTGAGAATCTTCAATAATGTTCAGGAATTGTGTTGTGTCCTGGATGCATGATCTGATCATAGGCAATAATGGTTTGAGATACTCAGTCAAAAAAGCAGATAAAGGTTCAGTAAGAGAACCACGACCTGACACTCGGTCTGCCTGGCGGGTTATTGAGATCTTTATGTGTCTTAGGTATTAAATAAAGGTATTGCGGCATTGGTTCTGAAACTTTAAGTTGATTGGCCACTTGTAAAGTGATAATGTCTTCTTCCACGGCTAAATCTATGAATGAGTCTATTTCTATTTTGAAATTTGGAGTTGGATCCACCACCATCTTGATGTAAAACTGGGTTTGAGATAACTGTTTCATAGCCTCCGCCGTATATTTTGTATAGTCCATCACCACAATGCTGCCACCTTTGTCTGCCTGACACTAATTATTATCAGGACCAGTTATCCCAACTAGCTAAAGAATTAAACAATATAGAAACAGACCTCAAGAAAAGAAAAAGTACAGTTTTGTACCTACCATAAATGTAGATGTTCGAAGATCCACATTGCTGCAGTCCTAACACTAGGGTAGTCCGCTGTCCATTTGTCTGACATCAGGTCTTTTCTTGCCCCAGATGTCAGAAGACCCTAAAAAGATAAGGCCAAAACCAAAAAACACCCAACACTCCTGTACCTAATGTATATACAATATATACAAATTTACAAAAATAGAACCCCACCTACACAACCACCCCTAAACACAGAGGGAAGGAGGGAGTAAATTGGACTGCAGCAATGTGGATCTTGAACATCTACATTTATGGTAGGTACAAAACTGTACTATGTTCTTCATCCCACATTGCTGCAGTCCTAAAGAATCCCAAAGCAGAGGTAAGGGAGGATGGCTAAGAAGAATGAAGCAGGAGCTGCCAAATGCCCTGCAACACAGCAGTGGCAAACCAGTTAGAAATGCTGTTGAGTGGCAGTAGCCCTAGTGGAATGAGGCTGGAATCTCCTTGCCATGATGGGAATAACAGAATGCAATGCAAAAGATATAGTTTGTTTTGACACAGGCTTGCCCTGAGAACTCAAGAAACAAACAACTGCTGAGACTGCCTAAAATCCCTAGTCCTGCTTAAATAATAACATCTAAAGTGTGCAAAATCTTTTCCCTATTTTGGGGATCTGCATAAAAAGTAGGCAAATGAATAGTTTGGTTTAAAGCCACACTAGAAACCACCTTAGGCATAAAGGAAGGATTAATGATACCCTATCCTTATGGAAAATCAAAAGGGCCTGCAATTCAGAAACCCTTCTTGCAGAAGTAATGGCCAACAAAAAGCAGTCTTCCATGACAAGTATTTCAATTCAACAGTAGCAAGTTTCTCCAACACAAAATTGAGATCCCAAGCAGGAGTAGGTCTTATATTCTTTGCCCAAGAAATTGCTTGAACAAAGGATGAGAAAACAATGGTGAATCATAGTGAGCTGAAATTGCTGCAGCATGAATCTTAATGGAAGAGAAAGACAAACCTTTGTCCAATAACTCAGTAAGATATTGAAGAGCCACACTCAAATTAGGTGCAGAAACATCCAAATCCTTTGCTGCACTCCAAAATAAAAATCTCTTCCATTTTTCTGCATACTTCTGGCTTCCATAATCACATTCAAAACTTGTTGAGGAAGTTGAGACCTGCTGTGGTTCAAAACAGAATATGCCAGGCTGTTAGATGAAGAGAGTGAAGCTTGACATTGAGTAGATGACCGTCCCTCTGAGACAAAAGGTGTGGAATTAGCCATGGAGGCTTCCTTACCAGATTCCTCAGTAATGGGTACCAGTGTTGCCGAGGCCAATCTGGAGCTATCAAAATCATCCTTGGCTTGTCTTGTCTGACCTTTAGGAGTACCTTTGGAAGGAGAGGCAGAGGTGGAAAGGCATACACATGAAGATTTTCCAACTGAAGCATCCACTTTCCAAGCTGTGTGATGAAACCTTTTCGTGCAAAACTTTGGCAGCTGGTGGTTTAGTGGAGAAGCGAACAGATCTATGTCTGGAGTTCCCCATGACACTGTCAGGATCCATGATTTGCCTGCTTAACACATCTGCTAAGGAGTTCTGTGCTCCTGGCAGAAACACAAAATCATTGCTTGCCTGCATAGAGGATAAGAATGTGTTCCCCTTGCTTGTTGATGTACCACATGACAGTTGTGTTGTCTGTTAGAATCAACACCTGCCCTGGAAGAAGTAACTCCTTGAAAGCCAGTAATGCAAACTGGACTGCTAACATCTCCTTCATGTTGATATGTAGATGCTGTAGTCTGGCAGGCCACTTGTCTTGTATCCACTTTCCATTCAGATGAGCTCCCAAGCTATGTCTGAGGCATCTGTCGTTAGAATCTGAGACATTCCTGAGCCCACCACAAAAATTCCTTTTGAATGCAAGGTATTATTGGAATGACAGTGTCCAAATCCTGGCAGTGCTGTGTCCATATATTTTTTAGATACCATTGCAGCTTCCTCATATGCAGTTTGGCATTGGGAAGCACCAGAATACAAGATGCCATGAACCCTAAGGCTTGAAGGACTGTCCTTGCAGTCAGCCCGGACTGAAGAGATAGTTGGTGAAAGTAAAGGGAAAGATTCTTTTGTTTGTCCGGGGTTAAAAAGGCCATCTGGGCTGCTGTATTCAGTCTCACACCCAGAAAGCACATGTCTTGAGAGGGTACTAGACTGGACTTTATTAGAATACCCCAGGCACCTTAGCACTGCTATCACATATTCCAGATGCTGAAGCTCTTGAGCCAGAATCAGACAGTCGTCCAAGTAAGGATAGATTTGAATTCCTTTTAGCCTGAAGAAAGCTATGACTGGAGCCAGAACTTTTGTGAATACTCTGGATAAGCCAAAGGGCAATGCAGAGAACTGATAATGGGAATTCCCAGCTGCAGATACTTCCTGCAACTGAGTCTGATAGGCACATGAAGGTAAGCCTCCTTGAGATCTAAAGTTACCATCCAGTGATCTTTGCCCAGCAGAGGTAAAAGCTGTTGTAACGTTAACATTTTGAACTTGGGAATGTCCAGATAAGTGTTGAGGATAGACAAATCCAAAATTGGTCTCCACGTGTTCCCCTTTTTGGTACTAGGAACAGAGAATAAAATCCTAGGCCCCTTTCTGGCACAGGAACCGGCTGAATGGCCCCTATCTGGAGTAACAGAGAAATTTGCTTGTGAGCCTCTTTTCTTTGTATAGGAGGAATGTCTGGCATGCCTTTGAAAGGAGGCAAGGTATGGAAATAAAACCTGTAAACCCATCTGTCTTGGGTAATAAATTTTCTTTGAAAAGTGCCAGCCTTCCTCCCAAAGGTGCTGCCAGAGGCTCTGGCAGCTGAAAAGGCAGGTCATGACTGGGCAGGTGAACTTCCTGTTCTAGGCCTAAAAGAACCTTGAGCTCTGCTAGACTGAGAATCATAAGAAGGATATGTCCACCCCTTAGTAGGCCAATTTCTACTAAACGCTGAACCTGCAAAAATCTTTAACAGTCTGCATAGACTTAGCCTTGTCCTCCATTTTCTTTATAACACATCAGGCATCTAAAATCCTTGTCTTTACATGCTCAGCTAAATTCTGATCCCTCAGCCAGGCGTGCCTGCGAAGAACAGAACCAGTGGCTGCCACCATCAAAACCACATTGCAAGACCTGTTCAGAAACATGAACTAACTCAATACCTTCCGCCAGAGCATCTACCTTGAACTTCAATTGTGTAAGGAGATAATTTTTAGCCTCTTTATCAGAAGGAACAGGATTTTAACAACAGAAGCCTTAACACCTTTAGGGCCCTGAGAAACAGTTTCTGGGTCTGCCCTAGGACTCTTAAAAGATACTTATGAGCTTCAGGCACCCTATAATACCTGTCCGGTTTAACTGGGGCAGGAGGCAAAGAATCAGGGTACAGGTAAGCCTCTGCAAAAATATCTTCTACCACATCCAGAACAGGAGGTATAGCCAAAGGCCTATGCTGGGGTAGAAACAAAACCTGGAATCAGAGAAATCTTGACCTTCCCATTTAAAATGCTCCCTCATGGAATGAAGAGTCTCTGAAAGTAGAATCATCTACATCAGAATCAGAATAAGGAGGATACTCCTGCAAGTCTACTGCTCAAAACTCTCAAGCTCAGGTTCCACCCTAGGCCTCTTATCAGGGGGCATAGAACCTCTAATCATAGTAATCAAATCTTCTGCCATTTTAAGCATATGTTTCTTAGGCAGAGACCCTGAAGAACTAGGAGGCCCCACTGAAGTTAACCCTGGCCTGCCTCTAGAAGAAGCCTTGGAAACAGCCTAACCACCTTAGCAAGGGAGGGGACAACAGCTATTTGAGAAGACCCTTCAGCCTGGCCTACCTCCTGGGAGGACACATCTTGTAACAGTAATGTCTCTCCTGAGAATCCAAAGGAACTTGGCACAATCTAATCTTCTAAATCTAGCACAAGCGGCGACAACAACAACGTCGTGCTCCAGCCCTAAGCAAGGTATACACAAGGTATGGTAATCCAAATACAGTTATTCACTTTTTCTGACATCCGGTTAAATACTGAAGCAAGAAAAACCAAAATATTCTCTAGCCAACTTTGATTCGGTCTGAAACTCCGACTTCAGAAAATTTCATAAAACTGCTTCTGCAGTACCCTGACATCCTGATGTCAGACAAACCGACTGGGACAGCGGACTACCCTAGTGTTAGGACTGCAGCAATGTGGGATGAAGAACATCTACATAAATTCAACCGGGATTTAGGGGATCATAAACAGGGCATACCCTTTGTTACTTCCAAGAATGTGAGATTTAATGAAGGCACATACAGACCACCCAGGGGTAGGAAAAGACCAAGACCCATTTAAAAAAAACATGAAAGCAGAAATCAGTTTACTAGGGATGATGACTTTCATCCACTACGGAAGGTGATGTTTCTTCCAACCAGGCGTCCCCAGTGGCTAAAAGAAAGCAGTCCCTCCCTTTAGGGGTAACAAACGTACAGCAGGCAGGAAGCATAAGCATGGGTACAGAAATGGTCACAACCAATTTACAAACACTTTTGAAAAAAATAACGACACAGTAAAGAATGTATTGAATATTTCAATATTTGAATATTTCATATTTGTGGTGATGGACTATACAAAATATACGGCAGAGGCTATGAAACAGTTATCTCAAACCCAGTTTTACATCAAGATGGTGGTGGATCCAACTCCAAATTTCAAAATATAAATAGACTCATTCATAGATTTAGCCGTGGAAGAAGACATTATCACTTTACAAGTGGCCAATCAACTTAAAGTTTCAGAACCAATGCCGCAATACCTTTATTTAATACCTAAGACACATAAAGATCTCAATAACCCGCCAGGCAGACCGATAGTGTCAGGTCGTGGTTCACTTACTGAACCTTTATCTGCTTTTTTGACTGAGTATCTCAAACCATTATTGCCTATGATCAGATCACGCATCCAGGACACAACACAATTCCTGAACATTATTGAAGATTCTCAACTGGAGGAAGACTGGCTATTATGCACATTAGATTTAACATCTTTATATACCAGTATCCCACATAGAGCAGGCATTCTGGCTGTTACATATTGGTTAAAAGAATCCAAACTCTATTCCACAGGATTTTACAACTTTCTGATAAAGTTAACTGAGTTTGTATTACAAAAAAAATCTTCTATTTTGAAGGTAACCCCTTTTGGCAAATTAAGGGGACAGCTATGGGGGCTTCTTTCGCCCCAATTTATGCTGATCTTTTTATGGGATACTATGAACTCAACTTCATATATGATTCTCAGCGGAACATTTACATGGAATACATGGACATATGGCGAAGGTACTTGGACGATTGTTGGTTAGTGTGGCGAGGGAGCAAGGAGGTACTATCTAAATTTGTGGATTATCTTAACAACAATCCATTTGATATAGAATTCACAGTCAACATTGGATATAATGAAATTGTATTTTTGGATGTGTCGGTTAACAAACTACCGGACCATACCTTAGCATCAACAATACACAGAAAGTTTCCACAATATAATACGATTCTCCATGCAACAAGTTCTCATCCCCGCCACATTATCAATAACATTCCCAAATCACAATATATGCGCCTGAAAAGGATTTGTTCAACTCCAACAGAATATTCCAGTCAAACAGCAGAACTAACAACTAGATTTGTGGATAGAGGATATAATCCTAACCACTTAAACAAAACAGCCGCACAAATAGGCACAAAAAGCAGACAAGATCTTCTCCAGTACAATAGATCCACAGAAGGTTCCAAGAAGGGTAGGCAACCGATCAGATTAGTCACTACGTATGGCAATAATACAATTTGGTTCAGACAAATAGTTAACAAACATTGGAATATATTACAGTCAAACCTATTTCTTTTTGACATTCTTCCTGATACCTGCTCTTTTTCCTATCGTAGGGGACGCACAATCCAGTCTAATTTAACACATTATAAAAGGTATACACCAGGGATTAAACATCAAACTACACTGTTTGGGGATGCTTTAGTTGGTTGTTACCCCTGTGGACACTACAGTTTATGCCAACATATTTGGAAAACTAAGGAATTTACTAGCAAAAATACACCCAAGATATTCAATATAACAACTTTTGGCAACTGCAGTTCAGATTGGGTGATATATTTGGCCCAATGTTCTTGTTCAGCTTTCTATGTAGGGCAGACTTCCAGGCCCATTAGAATCAGAATTAGCGAACACCTTAGTTCAATTAGAACTAGAAAAATAACCAATGCTTTATACAAACACACTCAACAACACATAGGAGCTTCATTTAAGTTTATTATAATAGACAAAATACAATTACACAGGAATTTCAAGATGGGATGGCACACCAAACTTAACAACATGGAACATAAGTGGATTACCACCCTTGGGGCTTTTTTCAAACCAGGATTAAATGAATATCAAGTACATGAGGGATAGTCCTTAGGTGCCCCATAGGAATGATAAAATCATAATAATATCATCAGGCAGTCAAATATCAAATTATTTGATATACATAGACCATACAATAATAGGCCAATACACAAAACAAAGAAGGGGACAGAAAAATATATAAATATATATACGTATATATTTATATGTATATATTTTCATAGATAAAGAAATATTACATGATTCTGGTCCGCAATTCATCTAGCAGTCATATTATAACCCTCAACATCTAATAATTAAGACAAACAATAATATGTTTTTTGAATATATAACAATTACTTGCATATTATTGTTTTTTGCCCCTTATTATTATATAAATATTAATTACTTGGGGCCACAGTTGAAATTAGTCTTATCAAGAAATATATTTTGAGTGGTTATAATATGTTCATAATACTTGTGCAAGTATCATGGGCCTTATAATACATGTGCAATGAACATAGGCCAATAATACATGCTTTACAATATTATTATAATATATTTGTAAGTAGTAATCAATTATAAGCATGTTAATATGGGCAATCAATATGTTTCATCATGTTCAAGAAATGATTTTCATTCATATTCCAACAGTATAATACAATGTATAAGCACTATGCACAGAAACATTAGAATGGACAATACCACTTTAAGGTGTGGGTATAAAACATGAACCAGGATGCATTATGGTTTTTTGAAATTCAAGCTTTTGATTAAGTCACATTGAAAAAGGCTTTAACAGCCGAAACCGGTTTGTGCAACAATAGTAGGTTGATTTTGGCAACCTTCAATAAATGTAATTTTATCCTGTTGCCACTGAGTGCTGGTCTCTTTTTGGATTACTTTAATTCTGCCATGAAGATTCAATTTACAAGCATGTTAAGTGTCAGTTCCACAACAGGCAGCACACATGCCTTTGGTGCTGAAAGTCCCAAAGGCTGTGGGTTCTAATCACACCCCAGGTGACTGGAATACTGACAATGCAGTGCATCATTAAGGGAAAGCAGCACTTCTGAGAGTGTCATTCTTTGGATGCAACTTTAAATCAAGATCCCAACAGCAGCACCTATAGAAAAAAAAGCACCACAATTTACCTGATGCCCCAGCTAAACCTTCCGGAGTAGTAGAAATGCCACCTCGAGTCTCCCCTGAAAAATGTCCTCCTAGTCTGACTAATCTGGTCAACAAAGGATGGATGGATGGATAAATTAAGTATTAACAGGAAACTTAACATATAACGGCGACACAGGTTTGCATCTAATTTGTACCACTGCTCCTCTCTTCCCTTCACTCATTTCACCCTAGAACAGCAGGCTGGCGCACAGGTGGTGCTTCTGTTTTGTTTTTTTAATAAATACTTTTTTTTTTCAAAATCAACTGCCATTTTTACATAGTCATTATCAAGAACTGAACAAGTGTCCACTGAAAGTAACTGTATGAAGATTGTGTTAAACATTTGAGTAACCGCTACTAAAGCAGAGCCATGCAAAATGCACAGGAGATTTCATTTTGTCTGAAATGCAAGTTCAGACAGCACTTGGCAATTTGGCTTTTCTTTCGAGTTGGTAGCTTTATATTTTACCTCATCAGAGGGGCACCAAATAGCCAAACAGCAGAATTCTCATTTTTTTCTCCCAGCCATTGCTGAATAAATATTTTGTAATTAACTTGGATATCATCAACACCTACGGAACCCAAATTACTACATACAGAGTTAAGTTTAATACCTTATATTACTATCTCAGTTTTGGCACTTTCTAAAACTCCTCACCTTTATAAACTATTATAATTTTGGCTACATTCCCTTACAGAGTTGAAATGAGGTTAAATGATACTATAGGAAAAACTTCTCCATTTCAGCCATGAGCAACCTATATCTATGACTACAGTTATCAGCAATTTTACTTTATTTTACCTGCTAGAAGTGAAAATCAGTTTTAGAACTGTCATAACAACAAAGGATTTGCCTATCAACCTCTTTAAGCTAATTAAAAAAATGATCCAGCCACACCAAAGAAGCAATGTCTTAAAAAATGTGAAAACATGCTGACATAGATAAATGGGCAAAGTATTTAATACTTTCACTCTACTAGCAAAATTAAAGCCCGTTGATAATCTGCAATCATCACCACATACTTTCAAGGCTATGCATTCACTAAAAACACAGTCAAGATCTTAAATGGCAACTGAAAACAATATTTTTGTATCAATAACATTTTGGTCTACAGCACTAATTTTAAAAGACTGCAGCCAGATTGAAAATGCATATTCTACAGAATGCTAAATCTTAAAATTCTTAAGCCCCAGCCTTCCAGTTTTCCAACAGCTCACACAAGCATACGGTTTAACACCCAAGCATACGGTTTAACACCCCAAAGACTTTTCTTGGTTTATGGACTTGAGATTTCAAAGACAGATTTTGAAAGACTTTGTAAACATGTCTTTTCTAAATTTACCATCCTCCAGTAACACTGTGCTCTCTTTCTAAATGGCATGATAGATTAGAGACATAAATTACTATTATACAATGAAGGCCTGCACTTCTGCAAAGAACTGTGGAATGAATTACAATCCTAGAGAGATCCATCAGTCAATCAAACCATCCTACACTGGCCACTGGGGGATGACTGACAAAGGGGCATCATTCTTTGCATTCCTGGTAGAAATAAAGGTGAATGACAGCTTTGCATTACTAAAAAGGTTAAATAGCTTTTTAGGTTGTCCAAAAGAAGAATGTCTTGAATACTACATGTGTTTTGCCTCCACAAAGTTTCAGAGAGCAAAAGAAACAGCTTGCAAAACATGAAATTGTTAAAGTCTAACATGTCTGAATTCTATTATGGGAATTTTAGCATTTTTTATGATGTTCACTTATTTAATTTACTTGCCTTGATAAGCAAATTAGGCTGAAACAACCATTTAATAATGCTGAACTTCTAATATGCCACAACATTGTGAAAGACAAGAAGAAACCAAACAGAAATGTGAGGCATTGTACATAGCACAACCAGCTGCATAACAATTACATCTGAGGCAATACTTTGCTGAGCTAAAAGGCTGCACTGTTAGTTCTGCCTTTTTGTTTCTCCACTTGCATCCTGTTTTGAAAGTGCTAGACACTAGTACAGTTCCCATCTGTGATTCTTAACATAAAAATCTGTTGAGTAAATGTTTTGTTTTCATTTATGCAGGTTGTATTCATCAATAAGCAAGACACTCAAATGGGAAACAATAAGCATTAAGTGAAAGTTATACAGCTATTAAGATGAGAAAACTACTGCCCAAGATAATTAATTTTTACATCACTGCTTGTATGATGAATGCTAACTGATAATTCTCTCCCTCTACTTGCAGTTTCACAAACATGTTTATATTGAACTATTTTCTTATTTTATTTATCATTATTCATTCTCTGACTGCCATCCATCAGCTCATCCAATGCTGCTGGGTAGCATCTAAATTCTACAGTGACTCCATGAACCACTGGTGTCATCCATAGAGTTTATGCAAGCATGGAACTGAAGTAGACTGCTGGGTCTACCTTCTATATCCCCTTCCCTGATACAAAGTCACACACATACACACAATTAACAGGCACTTTAGGTTTACCAATCCACCTACTGCAGGTCTTTAAGAATTGGAACAAAACATGAAACACCCAGAGAAAACTCAAAAACACAGAGAAGGCACTCCAGCCAAGAACCAAACCAGAGAACCTCTTGCTGTGAGTAGACAATGGTACTCGGTGCATCGCTGTACCATCCCAAACTGTCCTCACCTACACAGAAAACACTAGGCTGCAACTTCAACCCAAATAGTGCACATTGACTCATTTAAGAGCTCTGGGTTAGCTGGTATAGAATCCAAGGCACACCTATGTTACCCTCAAGGCTGACTAGAAACTAAGGCACAGGTTTCTTTAAAGAAGCACAAATATGGAATAACAGCAGCACAGTGTGTACCAACACAAAGCTGTAAAAGAAATGCTGACAACCACTCAAGAGTGCGTTGTCTTCTGAACACTTGGTATCAAAGTCTATGCCTTCCCAGCTCGCATACGGATCGATTTCACATGTTCTACCTCAGATCTAACAACGAACTGGATCTAGTAACGCCACAAGTGAAAAATCAGTCCTTGTGCTGATGGACTTGTGATTCACATTTTCAACTAACCACCTACAGCAGTCTATAGAAGCCCTTCAGTACTATAACTAAATTAGTAAACCAGGGAAAGATGGCAGATTACAGACATCTGGACTTCTGAGAGCCAATGACACTGCACATTAAGAAGGCTTAAGAATAAAAAGTGTTAAAAACTGTATAATTTTGAAAATTAAACACAGATATAGTTAGGATCCAAAGGATGGCAACAAACAGGAAGCATTTTGGAAAGAGCAAGATGACCACCAGGGTGATCTGGCAGAATAAAATATGTCTGATTTTATGCAGCATATTGCAAATGGGTGACATAGTGGTGCAGGGGGTAACGCTGTTGCCTTATAGCAGGAGGTTCTCCGGTGCAATTCTCGGCTGTGGTACCTCCTGTGCAGAGTTTGCATGTTCTCCCTGCATTCGCGTGGGTTTCCTCCGGGTACTCCGGTTTCCCCTCACATTCTAAAGACACGCATCTGGAGCGTTTCTCCCCAGGCCTCCACTCAAAACAGGCTCTGTCCTAAGTCATACTTTCCCAGTCAACAAATGTTAAATAAATAAAATAAATAAATGCAATGCACAGCAAGGCAAACCTTTCTATAAAAACTGTAACAGCAGCAGCAGATGGAAAATAAAAGACTGATTTGTGACAGAAAAAATTTCAACAGGTTAATAACATTTAATGTATGCAGAAGAGAGGGTTGTGTGACGGACTCACTGTAAAGTGCAGCTTTCTGAGGTACTCAGCAGAAGAGCAGATATCTCGGGTCACTGCAACAAGCTGTATTGGCCTGGACATTTTTTTCATCACTGTCTAGTTTCACTCCAAAGACCAGAATAGTTGCATGATAACACTGGTAATGACTTGCAATGGCATAGGATCCCATAAAAGTAGTGCTAGCATGTAGCTACTTTATATAATTTACATTTGTTAACTTGGATAAGTGGGCAGGTCCTCTTTCAGCTGTAAGCCAGGCCACAAGGACAAGTATACAATACAGATGGTTAATTTAGTGCAGGAAAATAACTAGCATGTTTTTGGAAATTAGAAAGAAACCCGACTAACTGTGGAAAAACCCTCACTGACACGGGAAGAACATGTGAACTCCATACAAACAGTGGCAGGCAGTCAGGACTGAACAATGGACTCAAGAGCTGTGAAACAAAGATCATCCCATTAAGCTACTGTAGTGGCACTAAAGTGAGCTCTTCAAGAGAAAAACCACAGCAGGAAACTCTAAGCCATGTTTAACTGTATGCAGTAACACAGTTAGCCTTTACTAAGAAAATAAAAAGTGTAACAAAAAAAAAAAAAAAAAAAACAGTAAATGGAGGAGCAGCTTTACTGCTAAAGGTATCTTTCCTTGAAGATCTACTGGTAGGGAATACCTCACACATCTGTACCTTCTGACTTCAGAAGTGCTAATGTTGTAAATCATATTTTTTCTCCAAATCCCAAGCAATTATAAGTAATCTTTGTGGAGTGGGCAGTTACAAGACCACATACAGCACTGCCATGACAAATTTAGCTTCTAACTTGCAGTAATTAACGAATGTGCTGACAGCAACCCAAGCTGCTGCCTCTACTATATACTAAGTAGAAAAACATTTAAAACATTTTGCAGTATTAGGGTGGTGCTGCAGTAGCGTTGTCGCCTCACAGTAAGACGTTGTCCTCTTTGATTCTCAGCTAGAGCGTCTACTGTGTGGAGACGTGCGTGAATGGGCATACCTTCGTTGAAGGTTGTGCGTCAGGGCTGGCAACTCGGCACATAAAAATCTACTGCTAATCATTAGCGGACTGGAGTTCCGCTATGGCGACCCCTAACCGGGAAAAGCCGAAAGACACAACAAGATGGAGTATTAAAAAGCCTTTAAAGTGTTTTATTCCATAATAAAGAAGAGACTTAAAAAGAAAGTTGTTTATACACAGTCTGATTTACCTCTGTAGAACTACTGAATTTATGATTTATTCCTGTCTAGTTTCCACAGCAGGTATAACACTAGGACAGCCTCATTACGGTTATGAATGGCCTTCTCATGGCTAGAAATCAATGCTGTTAATCAATCCTGGTCATTCTGGATCCCCTTTTGGTATTTATTATACAGACCACAAATTATTATTGGATTGCCTACAGACTTATTATGGGTCTTTGAGTATTACCCTAGATGGATCTGACATCTTTCTTTCTGAAGGTACCAAAAAGGTAGTTTCTAGCATTCATTCAGTTACTATATCACCTCTAGTGTCACACAAATATCAGTTTTGGGACCCATACAACCCTCTGTAGATATATATAAAAAATACATTATATATATATATATATATATAAATACATGTGTGTACATATATATATATATATATATACATATATACACACACACACACACACACACACACACATACACACACACACATATATATTAGATATATACTTTTCTCTCTCTCTCACTATATATATATATATATATATATATATATATATATATATATATATATATATATATACACACACAGACGTGCATGTATATGGATGACTGTATGGTATGTGTGCATGTTTGTATACACACACACACACACACACACACACACACACACACACACACACACACACACACACACATACACACACACACACACACACACACACTCTAAGTCGAACTGAGCTACAATTTTGTCACAATTTACAAAGGAATCACTCAAGCATACATGGACATCCAAGGTACTAGTTATACAGACTATCAGACACAAATTAAAATGAGCTGTTAGCTACGACTGATGCATCTTCAAACACAAAGAATTTTCATAGCCGGACATTTAATCCAGGTAAAGACAGCACAGATGTCTGATTTAAAGCACTTTATAAGCTCATGATTAGAACCAGAAGTGAACAGTAAAACAAAATAAGGTACATTTGTAGTTGCCAAGTGCATTCCAAGTAATTTACATGCATGGGCTTTTCAGAATTAGTCAAAGACTTATGGCTAACTGATGGCTTGTCAGCTAACGAAGCACTGTTTAAAATTGAGCAACTTAAGTTTACAAGTAAAAAGGTGCAGATACCTTTGAACACCCAAAAACTGTCAGCAACTGAAATAGTATATTTTACATGCGACAGGAAACAGTACATTGTTAAGCACTGTTTAACTAATAATGAGAAAGATGTACCTAACAAAAATGTGATTGCCAACTAAAATGCCAGTAATAAAAATACAATAATGGAATGGCATAAACTAACAGCTAGACTACTGGAATTACCTTATTGTCTCTGGGCCACTACCAAATTATCTAAAGGTATGTTGAAAGTAACTGAAGGGGCTACATGACGCTGGGGTCACCTTGTGTCTATTGATATAACACAAATGACATGGGGAAGGTGAACTAAAACAGGATGGAGTACTCTATATCATGCAGAAATTCAAACATTGTTGGGTGAAGTACACATCTTGTAGCCTTAATAACTACTTTTAACACATGATGTAATAACTGTCCAATACCTCCCTCAGTTCAAGACTTTACGGAAGTTATTGCAGAAAGGAAGCAGGGTTAGATATTCTAGGACCAGACTATATCTCTAGAAAAATGTTTGTGTGTGGAGAGGGGTACTGACACACTGTTAAATATATACAGTCTTAATAAATACAAAGGGGCAGGTGCTGAAACTTCAAAAAGATTCTGAATCTGTCTTTTACTGCAAAGGGTAAGAACCTGTGCGTTATCAGAAACTGGTTATCAAGTTTTATCAGAAACCCCCCAGTTGTTAAGTTAGTGAAGTAAGTTGGTATAGAAACTGAAAGGGAAAAATCCAGACTGCAATAAATGAAACCTTACCAGAAGATTCCAATCTTTAAGCTAGGAGTCAGATAGGGAAAGACCATAAGCAATAAATTCACAAAAAATTATACCAAACCTGGTTAACATAATACATCTTTTTGAAGACCTTACAAAAGGTAAACAGCCTGTCCAGATATAGTGGACTGTAGCAACTGATGAGACTTTTAATCACCCAAAAGCTATATTAAATTCACAGCCTGTCTTGACAGCAAAAAGGTTTAGAAAAGTCAACGGCAATGTACACTGATGCATCTGAAGTAGGGTTGGGAGTTGTGTTATCTCAGAAAGCAGGGGTGAAGAACACCCTGTCTGCTACTTAAGTGGAAAGATAAAAAGGCCAAGACAAGGGACTTTGTCACAGGATGAGAATGTTTCACTATTAGATGGGCACAAACCTTTCTATAATACTGTTCACAAATACACATTTTCACTCTCATAACTGAGAATGCACCCTACAGTGGTTGTAGACTCAACACGATGTGGCTGATGATGATGATTATGATGATGACAATACTGAACTTTATACTGCGGTGGTGGTGCTGCGGTAGTGTTATCGCCTCACAATAAGACGTTGTCCTGTTCGATTCTCAGCTAGCGTCTTCTGTGTGGAGACATGCGTGAATGGGTGTACCTTCGTTGAAGGTGGTGCATCAGGGCCGGCAACTCGGCACGTAAAAATCTACTGCCAATCATTAGCGGACTGGAGTTCTGCTGTGGCGACCCCTGACCGGGAAAAGCCAAAAGACGCAACAACAACAAAGGATAACGGCAAGACTTTTGGCATACTACATATTTCATTGAGGCCATCAGCATGTACTCAGTGGCAAAGCAGGTGTCTAAGAATCAATCATTAATATAAGTGCAAGTAAGTTTCACTGAGCAATAAAGATCAACATAATATACATGTGTAGCATTGTTAGATTTTAAATTAGTAAAAAGACTTTTTTCTTTTAGTTTTGAAAAAAAAAATAGTTCTTGCTTGAAGAGTATGTTTTTTCTGCTGCAAAAGTTAGCACTAAAGTAATTCTGCTGGCTTAAGCAGTGGAATCTCCAGATAAGTGCACTACTGGGAATTTTTTTTTTTATTACTATTAATCTTGTTTGCAAACAGAAATGGTGTTTGGTCTACGGAGTACAAAAAGTACAGCTGTGTACACTTACCATGTAGATGCTCGAGTGTATTCACTGTTGCAGTCATTACATTTGGGTTATCTGCTTGCACGTAGCTCTCAGCCGGCCTGATTATCAAAGTCTTGGGTCATGCGTCGGTTGCTGTCTCATCTTCCATGATGTCAGGTAGTCAAAGGTATAAAAAGCATGCAGCCGACGCCATTATATAAGTTTTTCTTGCCCCAGATGTCAGGTGCTCCCATAATGGTAAGCAATTTTATATATCTATATATCTATATATATATATATATATATATATATATATATATATATAAGGTCACATCTCCAACAATAAAGCAAATGCACCAGAAAGCTTTAAGCATAGTAAGCAAGAAAAGCGGTACAGTCAATAAAAGTCAGGGGGCTAGGGGGCGGGTAACCAGGACTGCAACAGTGAATACACTCGGACATCTATATTTATTGTAATTGTACAAAACTGTACTATGTTCTTCATCTTTCACTGTTGCAGTCATTACATTTGGGAAGATTCTCAAAGCTAAGGAAGGGAGGAGGCAATTTGATAGCATTAGGACCAGCTTTAAGGCCCTGCAAGACTGCAGTGGCAAAACCAGCTCTGGATTTAGAAAAAAATTGGCAAGTGGTAATGCTTGGTGAAGGTATGCACAGAACTCCAGGTAGCAGCTTCTAGGATGTCCCTGGTAGGGAGACCTCTGAGAAAGGCTGTAGAGGTAGATGCAGCCCTGGTTGAATGTGGTCTTATCCCCTGTGGGGTAGGTTTTCCATGGTGCTTATAACCGAAATGAATGTAATTGCCTATCCACTTAGAAATGGTTTGCTTTGAAATGGCCTTCCCCTCTGCCTCTGCAGCAAATGCAACCAGCAGCTGTTCAGATTTCCTGAGAGGCTTAGTACTGTCCAAGTAAAATCGAAGTTGTCTGTACATGTCCAAGGAGTGCAGTATTCGTTCCACTTTGTTCTGTGGATTAGAAAAGAAGGTTGGCAAATGAATGGACTGATTAAGGGCAACACAGGACACCAACTTGGACATAAAGGAGGGATAGGTCAGGAGGGACAGCCTGTCCGCATGAAAGATGATGAAAGGCTCCACTGCCATGAGGGTCTGTAATTCAGAAATCCTTCTTGCTGAAGTTATTGCTAAAAGGAAGGCTGTTTTCCAAGAAAGGAATTTCAACTCTAAATTTGCAGCTGGCTCAAAGGGAGGCAGAGTGAGCTTTTCCAATACAAAGTTAAGGTCCCAAGCTGGAGTAGGGGCTTTCCTGGGTGGTCTTAAGTTTTTGGCCCCTTTGAGGAATTGCTTCAGCAGTGGATGAGAGAAGAGGGCTGGCTCTGTATTATAATGAGCTGAAATGGCAGAGGCATAAATTTTGATGGAAGAAAAGGAAAGGCCCTGGTAAAGCATCTCAGTTAAGTATTGAAGAATGGGCGGTAAATTGGGCACTGTTGTGTCCATCCCCTGTGTTTGGTTCCAGGAACAGAATCTTTTCCATTTTTCAGCATAGGATTTTCTAGTACAATGGCCTCCTTGCCTCCAGAATGACATCCATCACTTGCTTACTTGTGGGATGGTAATGGAGAGATCATGAAATTAGCCAGGCTGCAAGGCTCAGGGTTTGAAGATGTGGGTGCAGAATCTGGCCCTCCTGCTGGGACAGCAGGGCAGAGGTCTGAGGCAGGTGCCATGGTTCCAGAAGTGACACACTGCGCAAGAGGGGGTGCCAGTGTTGGTGTGGCCAGTCTGGTGCAATAAGTATTGTCCTTGGTTTGTCCTGTTCGATCTCTAGTAGCACTCTGGAGAGGAGAGGCAGAGGGGGAAAGCCATAAACTGATAGGAACCGTGAAGGACAGAGCATCCACTTTACAAGCTTGTCCGTGGGGAGTCCTTGTGCAGAATATGTCCAATTGGTAGTTCTGAGGGGAGGCAAACAGGTCTATATCTGGGTTCAACCCATTTATTTCTCAAAATGTTGAATATCTTTGGATCCAGTTTCCACTCGTGTGGGTCCATGAGATTTCTGCTTAGGTTGTCTGCCAGTGTATTTGGCTTGCCTGGCAGGAATTGAGCTTGTAGATGCACTTGGTAGCGCAAGGCTATGTTCCACAGAGCCATGGTAGTCTGCAGAGAGGGTATGAGTGCGTTCCCCCCTGCTTGTTTATGTACCACATAAAAGTGGTGTTGTCCGTCTTTACCAATAATTGTCCTGGAAGAATGTGGTCCTTGAAGGCTGTCAGTGCATTCTGTACAGCTAACATTTCTTTCCGATTTATATGCAGGTGCATTTGACTCTGGTTCCATTTGCCCTGAATGCACTGCCCTGCCAAGTGAGCCCCCCCATGCATAGTCTGAGGAGTCTGTTCTTAGGGTTTGGGTGGCAGGGGATAGAGTGAATGGCAGTCCCTTGTTTTGGTGGCAGGCCTCTGCCCAAAGGAACTCTATCTTTAGGCAAGGTATGATAGGAATCATTGATTCTAGGTCCTGAGAATGTTGACACCATAGGCTTTTTAAATACCATTGTAGTTTCCTCATATGCAGTCTTGCACATGGAATTAGTAGAATGCAAGAGGCCATGAACCCCAGGGCTTGCAGTATTTTCCTTGCAGATAGCTGGGTCTTTGTGGCCAGTTTTTTTTTTTTTTTTTTTTTTTTTTTTTTAAGTAGGCTGTCAAGTGAACTTGTTTCTCTGGCATGAGGTAGCCCATCCGGGAAGTTGTATTCAAGCTTGCTCCCAGGAATACAATTTGTTGGCAGGGTACTAGATGTGATTTCTTTTTGTTTATGGTGTACCTCAGAGAAGTTAGTAATTTCTTTACAAATGCCAGATGGTTTAATAGATTGTCCTGGCTTTCTGCCTGAATTGACAATCGTCCAGGTAAGGGTATATTTGAATATTTCTTTGCCTGCAAAATGCAATGACTGGAGCTAGGCACTTTGTGAATACCCTGGGAGCAGTAGATAAGCCAAAGGGCAGTGCAGAGAACTGATAGTACATATAGCCTGCTCTGAAGCGTAGGTTTCTTCTGCAAGATTCCCTTACTGGGATGTGCAGGTATGCTTCCTTTAAATCCAGTGTTGCCAACCATGCATTTTTGCCTAGCATGGGAAGCAGCTGATGAAGAGTTAGCATTTTGAATTTTGAGATCATCAAAAAGGTGTTTAGGATAGACAGGTCCAGGACAGGATGCCAGGAATTGTCTTTTCTGGGTACCAGAAAGGTCTCGAGTAGAAATTCTTCTTCTGGGACAAGCTGAATAGCACTGACGCTTAGAAGAGAGAGAACTTGCTTTTGAGTCTCTGCCCACTGATTTGGGGGTAAGGGTCTGGCCAACCATTTGGGGTTGGTAAGTAGTGGAAGTGAAATTTGTATCCTTGGGAAACTATATTTCAAACCCATTTGTCTTGTGTAATGAGTTCCCAGTTTTTTGCATGCAGGGCGATCTTTCCCCCTAAAGGAACAGTCAGTTGAGCAGGGCTTGGAAGGTTTAAAGTTAAGTCATTGTGACAGTTGACCATAGGGGGGTGTCTTACTACTCCCAGCTTTGGAAGTGGGAGCCCCCCACTGCTTAGGCCTGTGAGTACCTTGGGACTGAAGCCTGGGTTGTTCTGCTGGTTCTGGGTTTGGACTGAGAAGGCCTGGAAGAGGCAGGAAAGGACCAATTCTTAGAGGGCCAGTGCCTACTAAATCTGGGAGGCTGTACTCACAGGAAATCTTTAACAGTTTGCATAGATTTAGTTTTTTCCTCCATCTTTTTAAGTACTACTTCTGCTTTGTTGCCAAACAGGAGGTCTTGGTTTAAGGAAGCATCCAGTAATTTAGCTTTAACATGATCTGGCAAAGATTGCTCCTTAAGCCAAGCATGCCTTCTAAGTACAGGCCCAGTGACAGCAGCCCTGCAAGATGCCTCTAATGAATCAAAACCACATTGCAAAGTATGTTTTCCAACTTGTTCAGTATAATGCATTAAATCCTGTAATTCTTTATTTTTAGCAGAGTCAGGAATCAACATCATTTTCTATTTAAGCAGACCAATAATATGCTGTTGATACTTTAACATACGAAACTGGCAGTTTAAGGCCCTAATGGCCAATGTTGCAGAAGTGTTTAACTTCTTACCCCATCTGTCTAGGGTCCTGGAATCTCTATCAGAGGGGGTAGGGTTTTTGGCAGTAGTAGCCTTAATGCCTTTGGGTCCCTGGGAAATGGTTTCAGGATCCGCAGTAGGATTCTTAAAGAGGAACTTGTGAGAGTCAGGTACCCTATAATACCGGTCAGGTTTTCTGGGGGCTGGAGGTAGAGAGTCAGGGGCCAGGCTAGATTCTGAGAAGGCATCATCTACAATGTCCAGAACAGGAGGGATAGCTAAAGGCCTATGTTGAGTAGGAGTAAGAATTCCCTAAGCCTCTTTTTGGAGTCAGAGTAATCCTGGCTTTCCCAGCAGAAATGCTCCCTTAAGAGTATGCAAGGTTTCACCAAAAGAGAAATCCTCTGGAGAGGAAGCATTGGGAATGGAGTCCTCTGCATCAGAATCTTCTTAGATAAGGGCAACTCCTGGTCATCAGAGAAAACAGAAATTTCAGATTCCTGATCAGAAGAATCAGAAGGAAAATCAGTTCTAGGTCTCTTAGAGGGAGAAGGGTGGCTTCCCCTGATTAGAGTAACAAGGTCTTCAGCCATTCTTATCATTTGTTTTTTAGGCATAGGGGCCTGACCATGTGGTCTGGGCATCGGTTTTCTAGGCATGGATCGAGGTTTGGGCCTTGAAGAAGAAGATGGTGTCTGTTTAATATGCAAGTCAGTAGGCCTGAATACCCCCTCAGAAGCCGGTGCCTGCACAGCGGCTCTGGACCCATCCAAGGTAGAGACATCCGCAGGTTCCACAGTCGAAGAAGCATCTCGGACTCCGAATGGGTCTCAGTAGAGGCCTGTGAATCTGACGTAGTGGGTATCAGGGGCTGCAAAAGCACCTCACTGAGTACCGGCAAACTGGTGACTTAGCTTAGGTGAAGCGTCGCTGGCAGCTTTGGACCTATGCGGTCTGCCTCTGTCTTTATCTTTGCATATTTTCGGAATGTCAGTAGTCGGGTGGCTTACCGAAGCCATTTCTGGATAATTGAACCAAGTACCAAAATATTTTGATGCAAAAATGAACCGATGATGAATAGTTTGAGGTTTGAATAAGGCACAAAACAGACAGTGAGGTACTTCGTAGTCTGGGCCTAAGCAAGGAATGCAGGACAAATGAAAATCTTTATGAGGTATTTGCTTTATACAAGAAATAAAATTGTTAACTTTTACTGACATCGGTTTAAAGCATGAAAAAGGATCCTCAATGAGGTACTTAGCTTAATTGAAGACTTCAGATCTGAAACTTGAAAACGGAAATTTTATGAGTTGGCCGACCGGCACTTGCGAACTGCTTCTGCTTCGGGCACCGCACAGCAAGAAAGACTGATGTAATGGCATTGGCTGCATGCTTTATACCCCTGACTACCTGACGTCATGGAAGATGAGACAGCAACCGACACAGGACCCAGGACTTTGATAATCAGGCCGACTGAGGGCTATCTGCAAGCAGATAACCCAAATGTAATGACTGCAACAGTGAAACACGAAGAACATCAGGTTATCAAAAGGCTCTAAAGAGCACCCCAGCACTACCAGGTTATACCTCATATCATGCTTTTCGGCCCCAAAACCTGGACCAAACCGCAAAAGGAGGGGGAGTTTCCATATTTATCAAGGATATCCACACTTCCAGGTTAGTGACATTGCACAAAGTATTGAAGATAATCCATGTGCAACAGTGGGCAAGACTGCTTTTCAATTTATAGCATCCTAGAGACCACCCTCTCAAAGTCAGGAATCCCACTCGGCTTTCCTGAAAACATTAGAGAACATGAAGATCTCTCCGAACACCATTATATTGGGCGACTTCAACTACCCAAACATAGACTGGGAGCACTACTCAAGCCCCAGCACCTTAGCCCAAAGGTTCCTGGAAATTATAAACTCAAATGCTATGGAACAACTAGTCACCACTCCCACAAGAGGGGATAACATACTAGACCTGATCATTACCAACATGGGTGCTCTGTGCTCCATACCAAAAGTATATCCCTCATTGGTAAGATCAGACCATAAATTAATTTCACTGGATATCCACATCCCGACCCCACCCCAAACCCAGAAAACCACAGTGAAAAACTTCTCAAAAGCGAACTTCTCCCTTCTCAAAACCGAAGTGGAATCCTTCAAGGCCCCAGGGCCAGTGGAAACTATGGCCCAAACTGCAGAATCCTATATAAACACATTCTACGGACATCTCCAGGAATGCATGGATCATGCTATCCCAAACAAAACCAAGACCCAATCATCCAAAGGCAGGCGTCCAGTCTGGTGGACCCCAGCCATAAATAAACTGTACAACAGAAGGAGAAAGCTACTACATGATAGTGCAAAATCCCTAATAATGAAGGCAGCTCTGATCAGTACTAGCAAAAAATTACGATCCCTCATAAAATCCTCCAAGGCCAGCTTCGAGAGAAAAATTGCACAGGACACTAAAGACAATCATAAGGCTTTTTTCAGTTATGTTAGGAACCTGGGATGCAACTCCCAGACTTGTTCAGAGTTGATTCTAAACGACAAAAAATACACTGAACCCACAGACATCGCCAATATCCTGGCAGACAGGTTCAGTGCAAACTCCCCCAAAAGAGCAAGTATCTATCCCGGCAGAGGGCTGCCTCCCAAACATCTCCGATGCTCAGGTGAAGGCTGCCCTCTCCAAAACAAAAAACACTGCTTCCATGTGACCAGATGGCGTCCTGGGTTGTGTCCTACATGAACTCCAAGAAGAACTAACCCCTCAAATAAAACAGCTGTACAATCTCAGCCTCACTACAGGATATGTGCCCACAGAATGGCATACAGCAACAGTGGTCCCACTCCACAAAGGTGGAGCCTCTACGGACCCTCGAAACTATCGCCACATAAGCCTGAATAGCCTAGTCTGCAATGCTATGGAGAGGATCATCATGGAGCTCATAAACAAAGACATTGGGGACCTACAGACACTAGATCCTACCCAATTCGGCTTCGTCAAGGGCAGATCCTACCTTTTGAACCTGGTCGACTTCTTTGAAACAGTCACCAAAGCCATAGATGAAGGGAAGGTAGTCCACACAGCCTATCTGGACCTAGCAAAGGCATTTGACACAATACCCCACTCGGGCATCATAGATAAGCTATCCAGCTTAAATATAAACCCCTATGTCACAAGATGGGTCGCAAACTGGCTCAAAGACAGAACCCACAGAGTGAGAGTTGCTGGAGCCATGTCAGACTCGAAACCGATCACAAGTGGCATCCCACAAGGTTCTGTCCTGGGACCGCTCTTGTTCGGTATATACTTTTCAGAGGTACAGGCCAACGTGGGAGGACTAAGGCTCACCAAGTTCGCAGAGGACTGCAAACTGGGCACCATAATCGACTCTCCAGCTGACACAAACATTCTTCAAAAAGGTCTCACAGAGACGGATAACTGGTGCCAGAGCCATGGTCTAAAGCTAAATGGCAAAAAGTGTATAGTCATACCCTTTGGCAAAAACAATGTGCCCACAAATTACCACACAGGTGGTAACCCATTAAGTACAGAGAAAGTAATTAGGGATCTGGGGACCCAAGTTGATAGCAATCTCTCCTTTGACAACCACATTGCCAAAGTGGTTAGAAAGACCTTCTACATAGCCCACCTCATCATGAAAGGATTCACATCTCGATCAAGAGAGGTAATCGTGCCCCTTTATTCATCCCTCATCAGGCCCATCATAGAATATAATGTCCCTTTTGGGATGTACCTTACCAGACACCTGCAGCAATTAGAAAGACCCCAAAAGTACCTCACCAAGAGAATCAAGGGACTCAAGCAGATGCCATATGCTGCTTGGTTAAAAAAAACTCCAGCTCTACTCAGTTGCATACCGCCTACTTTGAGGCGATCTATGCCTGACATATAAAGCTATGTCCAATCCAGAATTAATGGACATGCTCCACCTAGTAAATCTAAATCCCTTAGAGCCACACGCTCGAGGGACTTGAACCTCAGCACAGAAATAAATAGAACTTGCTGGAGGGACAGATTCATAAACCAGAGGCTCCCTTCACTCTGGAATAGAATTCCAATTCATGTTAGGCAGAGCACCTCACTGAATCTCTTCAAGAAGAATCTTGATGAGTGGATGGGGGATCGTAGGTTTGTCCTGGGGATTACTTCCGTGTCACTATTAGACAGAGGCACAGTAAACTAAACCTTAAAAAGGGCACAGTATACTCAAATCAAGGGGTGGCGTAAGCCAAACAAAATCGGGCTAGGCTTGTAATTGCCCCAGGGCAGATAGGTTCACAGGTTCATACTAGGCTATCAGCCTATTTGGGCACCCGTTCTGTCTATCCCTAGTAAAGTCAGCAAATATGTTTACAGGAATGAGATTATTACCATTCTCAGAGCTTGCTTTGCTTGAGCCGAGGTCATGACATGTGAAACTGCAGCATTTTGTAAGGGGGCTTGCTATGAAAACTCTTCACAAGATTGCTAAGGTTCTGAAGGCTTGCTTAGACCAGTAGAACTCAAAAGCTTTGTCCTCCTAAGTTCCTGATTCAGAGTCAGAAGTTATTTCCTCTAGTCTGGATGTCCCTTGCACAAAATACATTAAAATGGAGAATTATTCTCAAAGTGAGAATTGAAAAATTGCAGACTTCAGATGCTGAGTCAGGACTATAAAGACTAAGGCTTCTGGCCCGATCACTCTGGAGACGGTCATGCCATCAATGTCTGGCATGTACTCCCAGGCTAATCAGACAGATTCAGACATTGTCTGTAGCACTACTCCCCAGGTATCAGATTCTGATGGTCAACTTGACAGCCCTACTGGAGAAAAGGGTATCCCTTCACATCCTTCTCAGAGAGGATGTCTAAAATACAAAAATAGATGTTCAGGACACCATCATTAATCCTGGATTCTGAAGTGACAAAGCCTATGGGAAAAAAAAAAGGATGAGCCAGACATTAGTCAGTACTGATCAGTGTACTACTCCTGGTCAAGAGCATAAATGAAACATACATACATAGGCTACCTAAGCCTCAGCACTCTGATGTGCCTAAAACCTTCCCACACTGACTACCAGGTTCTGGGTACTTTGCCTAAAGCCTTCCCACACTTTGAATACCAGGTTCTGGGTACTTCTGCCTCTCTGCCACAATCATACACTCCCTTCACAAGATTAGCAGAAATTTTCTGAGGATGTTTTTGTTTGATACAGTTGCAGTAGACCAGGCCTGGCCTTCCCTAAGTTTCAAGACTCTACTCTCCCTTCAAGAGAAAGATACTGCCTTCATCCACAAGTGAATTAAACTCCTCAACGTAAAAGGAGGAGGACGATTTCCCACAAAGGCTATCCACAAACAGAATACAGGGCCTTAAAACATAATTCCTACATGGATCGTCTTGAAGCACTGTCACTGTACTCAGCATTTTACAGACTGCTGAGAGAAGGCCTATATCTAGCTTATAAGGCATCCTCTGACCCTATACTGACGGACCTACTGCACATCCACAAGTCAACTGGTATCAGAAATAGTTCCAGGGACCTGAGCCTCTCCCATAACTTAAACAAAATGAATTGAAGAGACAGGTGCACCTCTCAGCGATTACCACTACTTTGGGACAGGCTTCCCCTCCTTGTAGAACAAAGTCCCTATTCAACAGTAACCTGGATCTATGGATTGAAATGAGATAATTTACCCCAACACTGCACTCAGTTCTACTTAAGGAAAGAAGCAGCACATAAATGCTTTTCCTACAACATGGGCTCTGTAAACACTCAATGGTATTCCCTAGAAATAATCACTGTCTCACTCAGAACTAATAACAATCCTATGAAGAGTATATAAACATAGACCTTGGAATTTGGTATGAGTAATTTTAACTAATGGGATAATCAGATAAGCTTAAAATGGCCTGCAAGGGCAGTTAGCCTAGTATTATTCACTTATGGTCATACAAACCTATATGACCCAAGTTCCTTCTCCCTTGGGAAGGACTCTGTCCCAAAGACATTCCATTTGGACAGACATTTATCCTTATGAGGAAGCACTACAAATGGGATACCAAAATGGTCTCTGCATCTAAGAAGAAATGTAGGACATTCTATCCTTAGACACCCCAAGCCTGTGGAAGCTCCCCACTCTTTAATGCATTTATGGATTTACTTGAAGCATCACAGAGGAATGACCCCAAGTCCCTTGTGCCAAGAAGCCTGACTGCTTCTACAGAGTTGAAGGAACCAAGCAAATTCCTTTACAAAAACTCTAATGCAGATGTAGCAATGGTGTTATTGGATGCAAACAAGTGCTTCAAGCTGGTTCTTACTTCCAATACACTTCCCAAAAAAAAAAAAAAAAAAACCCCAAAAGGGCAGAATCTCTTTGGGAAGAAGGACTATGTTTCAACACACCAACACACCTGACCTTCAAGGCACTAAACTGCCAGACATCTGTGATTAGGTACCAGGAGGTAATTCTAAAATCAACTACAAGATAAGACAGGCAAAGACTCATAGTCATTTGAAGCCAAACTCACCAGCATCACCAAAGCTGTGATACAAATCAGCAAGTGCGAGTAAATGTGCATCTAATGCTGTGGTTGCAATATACAGGGCTACTGCCATGTATCCAACCTTTGCTAGATGATGTGAAAGCTAGCTTCTTGATTCTGTATGAACCCTTGTCTCAGGAGCCATTTAAAAGACTTGGGAAGGGGAAATACCTTGGAGTCAGTGAAGTTGTTTGTATAATTTTCCTATTACCAAAAACTCCATTAAAGTACAGTTGCAGAAGTTCTGCTCACCTGTAACAGTGGATATTTCATTTTCACACTTCCTCAGTAGCATCAGGGTTCTGTGCCCTACACTGGCAGCTTTCCAGAACTTAGAATCCCCTACTCTGGTTCTCCGTGACAGGGAATGGTCTAAGCCCCTTCCATTAGGGGATACCAAACTCCTGTCACAGAAAGTCAGTTATTTAGGTTTTTAGTGCTAAGTAGGATTACTCAAAAAGAACCAGAAGCAAGAATGGCTTAAAACTAACCAATTCCCAGCCACAAGACTCCAATACAAACAACCAAAACCAAACAACAACAACATGAGGTAGGATACCATCAAATTTTATACAAACATAAGTGCATGGTGGGTGGGTGCTGCCACTGAAGCAGTGTAAAATATGAACATCCACTGTTATAGGCAAGTAGGACTTGTGTAACTGTACTATGTTCATCATTCAAACTGCCTCAGTGACATATGTGAAGATTCCAAAGGATAAGCAGGAGGAGGGACAAGGATCCAGGAGCCCCTGGACAATGGTCCTCCCAAAGACTGTCCTGGAATGTGAGAAAGCATCCAGCTTTTATGATTTGTACAGGTATGAACAGAGGACCAGTTAGTTAGCAACCAAATAGAGTCCACTCTTTTCTAATAGGCCACCAAAGCAGATAAGACTCTTGTGGAATATGCCTTAACTTTTCCTGTAATGGATTTACCATGGTGGGAATACAAAAAAAAGCAGTAGAAGCGGGGACTTCCAAGATGGCTGCACATGATAAACAGCTTACTTCAGCTCTCTCAGTGAGAAAAAAGAAATTGAGATACAAGAGCTTGTACTTCTACCAGTTTGAGTAAAATTCAGTTTCTGGTTAGTAAGTATACTGACTGCCTTGATGCCAGCAAAGAAGAAATTTGAAGATAATGAAAGATAATTAACTAGAAAAGCGAAAAGAAAACCACTGACTGAAGAATCCTGCAGCTGTTCAGCAAAACAAAAAAAAAATGTTCAGGCTTCAGTTTTGCTATAAGATACGGCTTCCAGTAATTGAGAAGAAAAAAATAAAATCAAATGTACTCAGAGGTGCTTAAAATAAATGAAACACTGAATGATTGTATCAACTCAAATAACAAAAGGTTAAAAAACATTCTAAGAAACTTTAACTAGCTATTTAGATGAACTGATAAAACTGCAAAAATCCGAGGCTGAAATGAAGAAAAGGCTAGCTGACTATGAAACTTCGCAAGAAGAGCTACCTCAAAAAATGGAAGTTAGAAGACTAAGTTATAAGAAGAAGTTATGTACTCACCATAACGTTCCATGTGAGTTGTTCATCTTGCCTTCATTCTTAACTGATGGGTTCGGAGCGGATCCATCGGCTCCGGTACGGCCGTATGCAAAGCTCGAGGTCTTCCAGTAGCTCAAGGCCAAGCCCCTATCCCATGATGCACTGTTGATTACCTCAGATCTTGTTTGCTGCATGTACTATAACCATATAATGAGCTCTCCTCCTATGGAGAGGAAGAAGAATTGAGCAACCAGGATGAGACCAACATCTAGGTCAACTATCAGCTAGGAGGGGGAAGGAGGGAGGGACGTAAGAATGAAAGCAAGATGAAAAACTCGCATGGAACGTTATGGTGAGTACATAACTTCTTAATGTGAAGTTGTTCAATCTCGCCGTTCATTCTTAACTGATGGGTAGCGTCCCTAGCACCATCAATCTTTGGTGGCTCACGGGAGTACATTCTTCAGGACCGCAGACCCAAAAGAAGCCCTGTCCCTGGAGGCCTTATCAACTTTGTAATGCGTGATAAAGGTATGAGGTTTAGACCAAGTGGCTGCTGCACAAATATTATCAAGGGGCAATTTGGCTTCGAATGCAGAGGATATAGAAACTGCTCTGGATGAGTGAGCTTTAATCTTGTGTTGCAAAGGCATATTAGCAGCGGAGTTGACAAAGGTGATACAATCAGATAACCATTTAGACAGAGTTGTTTTAGCCACTGGTCTACCTTTTCTGGATTCAGAGAATGAAACAAAGAGCTGGTCTGACTGCCTATCTTTTGCTCTATCCAAATAAAATCTGAGCTGTCTGTGAACATCGTTTGTGCAGCATATACTCCAACTTGTTGGAATGATTAGGGAAGAAAACTGGTAACTCAATGACTTGGTTAATATTACTTTCTGAACAAACTTTGGGCAAAAAAGAGGGATTTGTCCTAAGCGATATTCTGTCAGCATGAAAGATCAGATAACGAGGGCTGACAGATAAAGCTTGAAGTTCTGACACACTGCGGGCAGAAGTAATAGCAACCAGAAAAATGGTTTTCTATGACAAATATTTGAGGTCACAAGCTGATGCTGGTTCAAAAGGGGGAAGGATAATACGTGACAACATAAAATTTAGATTCCATGGAGAATAGGGAGTTTTCACAGGTGGTCTCGTATGAAATGCCCCCTTGAGAAAGGGCTTGGATAATCTGTGGGACTTGACATTTAGCCCTCAATCCCAAGATGAAAGTTAGATATAGCAGCCAACTGGACCCGAAATGTTGCGGCTGCCACTCCTTTATTAAAAATCATAGTCAAGAATTCTAGTATAGATGTCAAGGGGGCTTGTTAAGGATCAATGTTCTGCTTAGAAGCCCATATGGAAAATCTCTTCCACTTACTAAGATAGTCTTCTAGTGGACAGCTTATGAAAAGACAAAAGGATCTGTTTTATCTCATTGGAGAAGTTATGAAGCCTGGCTATGAGGGGAACTGGAGCTACCAAGCTGTCAGCTTCAGTGACTGCAGAGAAGGATGAAGGTCCCCTGACGGATGTGTCAGAAGGTCTGGAACTGGGTCCAGAATACACGGATCCTCCAAGAGATGAAGTCGAAGGAATGGGAGCCAAATCTGCAGAGGCCAATGAGGGGCTATGAGAATGATGATCCTTCCCAGGGATTTTGCTTTCTGTAGAACTCTGGGTATCAATGAATTGGTGGAAATGCATAGAGGAGACCTGGGAGCCAATCATGTATGAGTGCGTCTCTCGGAGCTTCCCCAGTAGGAGGAATCAGGGTAAAGTAGCTTCTGCATTTTGTGTTGATGTGGCTGGCAAAAAGGTCACAGCAAGGCTAGCCCCATTTGCAGAAAATCCTGTCCGCAATGGTTCCTAGGGGAAGAGAGCCCTGGAAGTACTGCAACACCAAAAGTACTGCTCTCATCTCCAGAACACTGATATGCAAATGTGACTATCTGTCCATGTGCCTTGGGTAGTCTTTCCCTGAAAATACCCCACCCCCACCCCCCACCCTATCAGGGAAGCGTCCATGGTCACAGTGGCTACTGGAGGGGGTAGAACAAAGGGGCGTCCTATGGTGATGTGAAGAGACGTCAACCTTCACTGGTGATCTTTCTTGCAAGAGCTCATAATCAAAATCATGTGGTCCATGGGAAGTACCTGTTAAGACCATTGAGTGAACAACAGCCATTGAAGAATCCACATATGCATTCTTGCTAATGGTATGACCAGGATCTCTGCAGCCATCAAACTCAATACTTTCAGAACTTCTGATGCTGGTGCTCTGTCTTTCAATGCAAATGTGCTGACATGCTGATGAAGAAGGAAGACTCTTTCGATTGGTAGTCTTAGAGTGGTGGTTGAAGTATCTAGCTCTGCCCTGATAAAAACGATATGCTGCGATGGTGACAAGGCAGATTTTTCTGAGTTGACTGTAATGCCTAAATGATTGCAGAGTGACAGAGAGTGTACTCCCTTGCCTGAATCAGTTGATGCCTGGTGGCGGCGGTAAGGAGCCAATCGTCTACGTACAGAAAAGTACAGTTGTGTACACCTATCATAAATGTAGATGTTAAGTGTCTTCACTGTTGCAGTCATGACTGTAGGGTTCTCCCCTGCCGGCAGGCAGCCCTCGGTCGGCCAGAATTCCAAAGTCTGGGTCTGGCGTCGGCTGTTCAACCATGCTCCCTGGAGTATAAAGCTGACAGCCGACGCCATCTTCTCCAGTTTTTCTTGCCCCAGATGTCAGGAGTCCCAAAATGAAAATGGTCCCAAAACTTTTGCAAATACACCTCAGAAGAATGGTGAAAAAAGGAACCACACAAAAGTAAAAATAAGAGGGGACAGGAGGGAGGGAAACCCAGACTGCAACAGTGAAGACACTAACATCTACATTTATGGTAGGTGTACACAACTGTACTATGTTCGTCGTGTTTCACTGTTGCAGTCATGACTGTAGGGTAGAATCCCAAAGCTGAAGGAAAGGGAGGTGGTCATAAAGAAGAGGGGCAGCCAAAAGGCCCTGCAAGACTGCAGAGGCAAAGCCTGCCCTAGACTTAGAGTAGAGAGGCAAATTGTAGTGCTTAGAGAAAGTATGCACTGAACTGCAAGTTGCAGCTTCCAAAATGTCCTTGGTAGGAACTCCCCTGAGGAAGGCTGCAGAAGTGGCAGCAGCTCTGGTGGAATGAGTCCATATGCTCCCTGGGATTTGCTTTCCATGGTGTGAATAACAAAATCTGATTCCATGAGCAATCCATTTAGAAATGGTCTGTTTAGAAATGGCTTTACCTTGGGAACTAGAAGCATAAGAAACAAACAATTGTTCTGATTTTCTGATGTCCTTGGTTCTATTCAGGTAAAAACGTAGTCGTCGATGTACATCCAAGGAATGTAAGATCCTTTCCCCTTTATTTTGAGGAGTGGGAAAAAAGGTTGGCAAGTGTATAGTCTGACTTTGGAAACCACCTTAGGCATGAAAGTCGGATTAGTCCTCAAAGATACCCTGTCTTGATGAAAAATAATATAAGGTTCCACCGCCATAAGAGCTTGTAACTCTGAAACTCTCCTGGCAGAGGTAAGTGCCAACAGGATAACTGTCTTCCAAGATAAAAACTTGATGTCAGCAGAAGCGGCAGGCTCAAAAGGAGGCAAGGTTAGTTTTTCCAAAACATAATTGAGCTCACAAGCAGGAATAGGAGGAGATCTAGGAGGTCTTAAGTTCTTAGCTCCTCTGAGGAACTGTCTCATGAGCTGGTGGAAAAAGATGGGAGGGTCTGTATTATAAAGAGCAGAAATAGCAGAAGCATGGATCTTAATGGAAGAGAAAGAGAGACCCTTATGCAAGAGATCCGTCAAGTAAAGTAAAATTAAAGTAATGTTAGGAAGAAGAGGATCAGAATCCTGAGTCTGCATCCAGGAACAAAATCTTTTCCATTTTCCTGAATAAGATTTCCTAGTGCTAGGACGTCTAGCTTCTAAAATGACATCCATAACCTGCTTGGGAAGGAAAGAAGAGATCAAAGGCCCTGGATTAACCAGGCCGCCAGGCTGAGAGTTCTGACATGAGAGTGTAGAACCTGACCCTGATGCTGGGACAGAAGGTTCGGAGACTGAGGTAAAACCCAAGGAGGCTCCAAGCATAGGTTCACTAGAGTTGGATACCAAAACTGCCGAGGCCAATTCGGAGCCAACAAGATTATCATCTTGGGTCTGTCCTGTTTTATCTTCAATAAAACTCGTGGAAGAAGAGGAAGAGGCGGAAAGGCATATCCCGAGAGGTTCCTCCAACTGAATGACAGGGCATCCACTTTCCAAGCCTCCTCGTGGAATGTCCTGGTGCAAAACTTCTGTAGCTGATGATTTAAATGGGATGCAGAGAGATCTATGTGAGGACATCCCCCATACTGCTGTTATCATCCTGAATATTTTGGTGTCCAGCATCCACTCGTGTGGATCCGAAATGTTTCTGCTCAAACTGTCTGCCAGTAAGTTTTGTTTCCCTGGTAGAAACTGAGCTTGAAGGTCCAGATTGCAAGCTAGAGCTGTGTCCCATAAATCCATGGCTAGTCTGCAAAGGGGGTAGGAATGAGATCCCCCTTGCTTGTTTATGTACCACATAACTGTGGTGTTGTCTGTCCGTATTAGTAATTGTCCTGGTTGTAAGAGATTCCTGAAGGCCAATAGAGCTTTCTGAACGGCTAACATTTCCTTTAAGTTGATATACAGGTGCTTCTGATCCGTTGTCCAAAGGCCCTGCAGACAATTGCCCTGAAAATGGGCTCCCCAATCATAATTCGAGGCATCCGTGGTTAGAATCTGAGAGGCAGGAGGTAGACGGAAGTGCTTCCCTATGTTTAGAGCACATGCCCTGGACCACCAAAGAAATTCCTTTTGAAGGCAAGGAAGAACAGGAATCAGTATGTTCAAACTGTGGTAATGCTGAGACCATACACTCTTTAGGTACCACTGTATTTTCCTCATGTGTAGTCTTGCATATGGTACGAGGAGGATGCAGGAGGCCATGTAACCCAAAGCCTGCAGGAATTTCCTTGCAGATAGATGGGTTAGAGCTGCCAAGGCTTTGAAAGTTGATGCCAGCTGTAACTGTTTTTCAGATGTCAAACATGCCATCTGGGTTGTAGTATTTAGAAGGGCACCCAGAAAACTTATCTGTTGTGATGGTGTCAAATTTGACTTTTTTATGTTTACAGAGAATCCCAGGAATTTGAGGAGGTTTTGTACAAAGTCTAGATGCTGGAGTAAGACATCCTTGCTGTCTGCCTGAATTAAGCAATCGTCCAGATAAGGGTAAATTTGAATTCCCTTGAGTCTGCAGTAAGCTACTACTGGAGCCAGGCATTTGGTAAAGACCCTGGGCGCAGTAGACAATCCAAAGGGCAGCGCAGAGAATTGAAAGTGCCTCGATCCGGCCTTGAACCCGAGGTATTTTCTGCAATCCTGCCTGATGGGAATGTGTAAATATGCCTCCTTTAAATCCAAAGTCATCATCCATGCATCTTTGGACAGCATTGGGAGTAACTGCTGCAGAGTAAGCATCTTGAATTTTGGAATCTCTAGAAAGGTGTTCAAGACTGACAGATCCAGAATGGGTCTCCATGAATTTTGCTTTATTGGGACTAGAAAGAGCCTTGAATAAAAACCTTTTCCCCATCTCTGAAAGAGGTACCAGTTCTATGGCATTCATAGCCAAAAGAGCCTTCACCTGGTTTAAGGCCTCCGTCCACTGATGTTTTGGGAGGTCTGGCCATCCGCTTGGCCTTGGCAAAGTAAGAAAGTGGAATTTGTAACCTCTTAAAATCACATCCAAAACCCATTTGTCCTGGGTTATTGGAGTCCAATTTTGGAAAAAAAGAGAGTTTTCCTCCAAGAGGGGCTTCCAGGCAAGACATTCCTGTAGCTCAAAAGAGGGAGTCATTTCCTTTGAGACTGTGGCCTGTCCCCTCCTCCCCTAGGGGTAGAAGCAGTCCATTGCCTTGATCTATAAGCAGCTTGAGTTTGAGGCCTCCCTCTGGGGCGTCTGTATCTACCCCTTTGAGGCCTGTCTGAAGAGGGAAAGGACCAGTTTTTTGATGGCCAATTCCTGCTAAATCTAGGAGGCTGTACTTGTAAGAAATCTTTAACTGTTTGCATGGATTTCGCCTTATCCTCCATCTTTTTAATCACCTCCTCAGCTTTAGATCCAAACAAAACATTATGCTGAACAGGAGCATCCAATAATTTAGCTTTTACTTGCTCAGGTAAATTTTGTTCCTTTAACCATGCATGTCTTCTAATGACTGTGCCAGAGGCCACAGCCCTACAAGAAGCCTCCAAGCCATCAAATCCACAGTGTAAAACATGCTTCCCAACTTGTTCAGTGGCATGCAGTAAGTCATGTAGTTCCTTATCCTCTGCACAGAGAAATTGCTGATACTTAAGCATATGAAACTGACAGTTTAAAGCCCTAATGGACAAAGTAGCAGAAGTGTACACCTTTTTACCCCATCTTTCCAAGGCTCGAGAATCCTTTTCAGTAGGAATAGGATTTTTAGCAGTAGCGGCCTTAACACCCTTAGGACCCTGAGAAATAGTTTCAGGGTCAGCAGTAGGATTCTTGTACAAAAACTTATGGGAATCAGGCACCCTGTAGTACCTATCAGGCTTAACAGGAGCAGGAGGAAAAGAGTCAGGGGTTAAATTAGCCTCCGAAAAGGCATCACCCACAATATCCAAAACAGGGGGAATAGCCAGCGGTCTATGTTGGGGAAGAAGAAGAAAATCCCTCAGTCTTTTCTTGGATTCTAAGTACTCCTGTCTCTCCCAGTGAAAATGTTCCCTCATTTCATGCAGAGTTTCCCCAAAGGAAAAACCCTCAGGAGGAGAAGCTGAAGGAATGGAATCTTCCGCATCAGAATCCTCATAAGGAGGAAAAGAATATTCCTGATCAGAAGAAGAAACTAAGGAAACAGAAGCTTGATCAGAGGAATCATAATAAACATCCTGCCTTGGCCTTTTGTCTGGAGGGGGATGAGAACCCCTAATCATTGTAAGTAAATCCTCCGCCATCTTGAGTAACTGTTTCTGTGACTTGTGAGCTGGTTCAGAAGAAGCCTGTGTTGAAGTCTTCGGTTTAGAAGGAGTCTTTGCCTTTGTCCTTGGCTTTGCCTTTACCTGAAGCTGAGTAGGCCTGAAAACCCCTTTGGAAGCCGAAACCTGCACAGCAGCTCCGGACCCATCCGAAGGAGAATTGTCCGAAGGTCCTGCAATAGAGATATTTAAAGGCCTGGTTGGCTCCTCATGAGAGTCCATTTCGGCCATCGGTTCTGAAATGGCCGACGACAGGGGCTGCAAAAGCGCCTCACTGACGACGGCCGAACCTGAAGCTGGCTCCACATGTGCGCTATCATCAGATTTGGACCTTGGAGGCCTGTCTTTATCCTTGCGATGCTTGTGAACTCCGGTAGATGGAAGCGTATCAGATGACATTTTGTAGTTAAATCGTCTACCGAAGTAATGAAAGGCAAAATCGTACCTTCACTTAATTGTACGTTGATTGAATCTAGCACAAAACCGACAACTAGCTACGTCATGGTCAGGGCCCAAGCAAGGAATACAGTAAGAATGAAAATCCTTATGAGGTATTTGCTTCCCACATGAAATACAATTATTAACTTTTTCTGACATAGGAGTGGAGCAAGAAAAAGGTTTCCCCAATGGGGTACTTAGCTTTGAGTGGAGAAGAGAAGTCTTCGGACCAAAGTACGTAGAAATATTCATCAGGAGTCAACCGACCGGCACTTGCAAACTGCTTTGACCGCACGGCAAGAAAGACTGGAGAAGATGGCGTCGGCTGTCAGCTTTATACTCCAGGCGCGCTGACGTCAGGGAGCATGGTTGAACAGCCGACGCCGGACCCAGACTTTGGAATTCTGGTCGACCAAGGGCTGCCTGCCAGCAGGGGAGAACCCTACAGTCATGACTGCAACAGTGAAACACGATGAACATCACCTGGAATCCTAGACGCCTCAGGTGAGCCGTGACCACTGCCATGCATTTGGTGAACACTCTGGGGGCTGTAGTGACACCAAAGGGCAGGGCTCGAAACTGATAATGATTGGCTCCCAGACAGAAACACAGGTGATCTCTAGATGGCCTAGCCATTTTTATGTGGTTGTACGCATCCTTGAGATCTATCGAACACATCCAATTGTCTTTCCCTAAGAAGGGAAGTATAGACTGTAACGTGATCATCTGTAACATATCTTTCTTCACTTATTGGTCGAGACTGCTGAGGTCCAAAATGGGTCTTCAGTTCCCTGTTTTCTTTGGAACCCAAAAATCCTTGAGTAAGTTCCGGATTCTGTTTGGTCTGCTGGAACTGGCTGGGTGACTTTCTAGCAACTTGTGGACCTCTATGGTTGCTTGTTCCCTGTAACTTGGTGGAACATCCAGGATTCTCCTTATGGACGGGGGAGGGGGGTGGCGAATGGTATGGAGTACCCTCTGGAAATGATATTTTGTACCCAGCTGTCTTTTGTGATTTTTTGCCAGGCATCTGGATACAAAGATAAGCGTCCCCCAGCTGCCTCCAGAGCAGGACAATCGGGCCTCCTTTCAGGAGTGCTGGTAGGGTTGACCAGAGAAGTGATCTCTGTCACCCTGATGTTGCGGACCCCCTCTGCCTTGAGAGTGGCGTCTTCCACTCTTATCCCCTCCTCTGCCCCTGGAGGGGGGTTCACCACATCTGTCCTGAAAGGCTCCTTGGGCTTTCCGGAACCACACTTTTCCTCACCTTTGGCCTAAGGCCAGGTAGGGGTGGAAAAATGGACTCAGACGGCAGACACGGTCTTCCCTCCTGTTCACACCTGGTCAGAGTTTCCTTCACTTTAGGCCCAAAAAGGGATGAGACATCAAAAGGGGTGTTTACAAAGGATGACTTAATGGGCTAAGGAACACAAGCGCATCCAGGAATGTTTTCTGAGAGCAATTCCTGTACCCGCTACTCCACTCGTTCTATCAGCTGCATAGGATATGAGACGCATGGATGAGCTGACAATAGAATTTAGGGTGGCAAGCTGGGCAGCAACTTTGTCAGAGGCCCATGTAGCTACTGTACCCTGAAGAGCATCTCCCAACTCCTTAAGGAGATCTCTTTGCAACCTAGTGAAATGGGTTAAGTAGTTCAGTGAGCGGAGAGCAAAAGTCGCTGAACTAAACATGCGTTTCCCATACCTATCCATGATCCTAGACTCTCTATTAGGAGGATGAATAGACGAGGAAGTCTCAGACATCTCCTTTTTGGTGGCAGCCGCCACCACGACATCAACAAGGGACTCCTTTGGATAAGGTGGTTTTATCTGGTGAAGCTGATATAAACTTGCTAGGCCTCCTAGGAACAGGCTCCATGTACTCTGGTGACTCCCACGCCCTCCGAGAGACCAACTGCATGAGCTCATCGAAGGGCAGAGACACCCAAGAGGTGGAGGGTTGAGACCAGAAAGCCTTCAGAAGAACTAACTCATCCTCAGTAGGGCGTTTGGACTGTAAATCACCCCCCTGCCTAAGGATCTCAAGTATCTCAGCAAAGGAGATATCCTCAGAGGGGGACCCTTCTGACTCATCCAAGTCAGTGTCAGATGTTAAAGACTCCTGTAGGAAATCCAAGTGTCTCCTCTTGCACAATCTCTTCCTGGGAAACTCCTCAGTGGGAGCCTCTGAGGAGGTCTCAGAAGAGCAGGGGGCGCCCTGTGCGGCTACCGGAGGCTCAGAGTCTCTATGCCTAGCCTGGACGATGGAAACAGAAGCAGACACAGGCACTTTAGGGGATGAGGAAGCAAGGCCTGAAAATCGAGGATGTCTTGGGGGACAAAGATCTCCTCATGGCCTCGAAGACACTATGTCTCTCATGGGAAAGAACCGATAGATCCGAAGGAACCACCAAACCCTCCCACACAGAGGCCGTGGGTTCCAAGCCGGAGGTAGGAGCAGAGCTCAACCCAGCCGAAGCCCAGAGAGGAAGAGTCGGCACTGACAAGTCCGTCCAACTATCCTCCCCGGATCCGATTGGAGAGTGTCTGCTCTTAGAGTCCCCGGTTGGTGCTGAGGATGTCAGAATGGATGAAGCCAAGGATACTGGAGCAGGTCTTGACTCCAAAGGCTCCACAATCAACAGGTCTGCTTCCTCTGGCTCCAAAGGTCCGGTACGGCTAGGAGGAGTAGTAGTCAAAGCCAGAGTACTGGTCTTCGATTCCGAAGCCGCTTGGGTCAGAGCAGACAACAATTTAGCAAGGCCTGGTGCCTGTAAAAGCTTCTGCACCAATCGGTCCATATCCAAATCAGACAGGCTGACAGAAGACCTAGAAGAATGCACTGATGGTGCCAACTGAAGCAATGGAGATTGAGGCACTTCTGATACTGGCTCCAAGGCAATGGGCCGGCTCCAAAAAGAAAAAAAGACAGTCAGCTGCGAGGTCTGTGGAGCCGATGTCACAGAATCCTCCAATTTTTTTTTTTTTATTTCTTAGACTGCTTAGAGTCCTTAGATTCCACAGAAGATCTAGAGGACTTGCAAGACTTGCTGGCCACATCCTGGTCACTCAACTCTTCTGGAAAAGGATGCCTCAACAAGCCCCTGTCCATCAACTTCCTTTTCCTCTCTAGCAACAGAATTACATATGGCACAAGATTCCTGTAAGTGAACAGCTCCTAAACAATAAATATGTTACATGTCTGTCCTAACAGACATTTTTTGGTTGCAGTCTGGAAACTTTTTAAAACCAGACTTTAGGTGCTTGTCTTCATCATCTGCCATTATGCTGCTATAAAAATACACAGAGGAGATAATCAGCAATTTCCTAGGCTTTAACAAAACACACACACAAAAAAGCCTAACAAAAGGTATCACAAAATATTAATAAGCTATTAGGCTCTGAACTCACTCACACACACAAATGAGCCTGATGAAGAATTTGAATAACTAGAAAAAACAGTATCAACAACTAGAATATTCAAACATTCTGTACTAAACTAAGGCCAATATAAAGGAGGCCAACAATAGAAAAAGGCCATATATATTTACATACACACATTATATATATATATATATATATATATATACACATACACACACACACACACACACACACACACACACACACACACACATACTAGAAACTAGTCAAACACAGTAAGAAAAACTAGGCCAAAACACACAAGGTCGATATATTAAATGTTAATAATCACACATGGGAAGGGGAGTTGTAGGAAGCTATAAAAGCTAGCTATCTAACTTATCTAAGAAAGTTTAGCCAAAAAATTATTTAAGTAACTGCTAAATATAAAAGCTTTTAAATAGTACTGGCCCAAGCTTGAACTGGAAGCTCCGATCAGATGCCGTGGCAAACTAGATCTGAGGTCATCCACAGTGCATCATGGGATAGGAGCCTGGCCTCGAGCTACTGAAAGACCTCAAGCTTTGCATACGGCTGTACCGGAGCCGATGGTTTGGCTCCGAACCAATCAGTTAAGAATGAAGAACAACTTCACATGCATTGTTTGCAGATGAAAATGAACAATTTAAAAGGAACAAGGGTAAGCAGTTCAGTAAAAAAATAAGGTTTGAAATTATTGGAAGTGAATACGAGATAACAGCTTCCTTAGCAGCCTTAATACTTAAATGCATTGAATAGCATAGAATATAATTTAGTTTTATTGAAAGATGGCCAGTATACGTTTTCTTAAGGATAAACGTTTATGCTTTCTAAAATCATAAAAATACTGTTTTTCACACCTGGGAAGAGAATAGACATAAGAAAAGACAAGACAGAAATCCATAAGTGGAAGAACAGGCTATAACAAGTGGTTTAGTATGGATAACCTTAATTTTAGGTTAAGTCAAGTAATGCCTGTGGGTGCAGCTGTCAATTGTGGGAAATAGTTCCTATCTGAAGGGGTTAAGATGTACATAGCTGTGTGTGTTTGTTCTAAGTTAATAGGTTATAGGGGCATTCTGAAATATATTTTTTTGTTTGAGAGTTTTCATTACAACAAAAAGTCTTGAAATATATGACCTAGGTTCAAATGAAGATGACAAGAAAAATGTGTGTAAAAGAGCAAACTGTCAAACACTGATGTGTGCAAAGTAACATAAAAATCAGAAATACACGTTCAAAAGATGCTGTCATGTATAATAGGTAGAAACAATATTACCACAACGGATAAACTATAAATAGAATTCTAGAAAGTATATGGCCTTACAGGAAGAGACTAAAAAGTTTAGAGTACTGAATTATATTAAGAAATGCAGAGTGCAAATCGCAATGCTGCTGCAGATACATTTGGAAAGAAATGAGCATGTGAATTTCATAAAGAAAAGATTTCAGAATGGATATTCAGTAGAATATCAAGGACAAAGTAAAAAGGGGAGTGATCATACTAATTTCCAGAGGTGCTCCAATAGTGACAGAAGGGGAGGAACAAAGATAACAATGGTAGACTTGAAGTAACACAGGGCTACTGGCAAGGAAGGAGGATTACACTGGCATGTATTTATATTCCATCTAAAACTGCTATTATGGAGCTTAAGAAATTTTCAGGAGAAATAATCAGCTTTCGGCAGGTAATGTTACTTATAGGTGGGGACTGGAACTTGATTTACAATAGTGAAGAAGTATCTGGGGGACCTAGAAAGAAACGTCCAACAAGAGAGTAGATTCTGAAGAAATGTATGAAAATATTTGGTACAAAAGATGTAAACTCAGTAGTAGGTACTCAGAGAATTTACATATTACACAAAGTACAATAACTGGGATAGACTAGACAGACATTACATTTCACAGGAATATGTGCATTTAATGGAAAGCTTTGGTACATACCCAATAAATATCTCAGTACATGCATCAATAAAAGGTAAGATAAAAATGCAGAGTAATGAAGTAAAAATAAGATACTGGCACTTTCCCACCTACTGTTAAAAGGAGAGGAATTTAATAAATGGATAGTGGAAGTGATTATAAGTTATAGCTAGCAAGTGGGATAAAATGAAAACTGAGTTTAAAAAGAGTAGAAATAAAAGAATGAGAGATATGGTTAAGATACAACATAAATTATTTAGAGGGACTGACAAAGGTTAAAGTAATGCAGAATAATCGGAATCTCACAGAACAAGAGGAGGCACAACCACAGAGTACAAAAGGGACAATAAGGGATTATCTGGAAAATTATCCAGGAGTTTAGAAAGACTGCTGTTAGGCAACTTTTTTTTTTTTTTTTTTAATAAACTCTACGGCACAATGACTTGTGCAAAAGAAAGTAGAACGTGTTTTTGACAAACATAGGGAGTATATAACAAAAAAACTAAACAGTTACCGTAGAGATATGTTGCAACTTTTATGAATATTTGTATAAAGCAGAGAAATGCAGAAATCACGAAAGAGCACAAATGAAATGAGTTAATCAAAAAAAGAGCACAAAAGGAAATACTTATGGAAGACTTGCGTATACTAAAGTTGGAGGCAGGTGAGGCTCAACAATTAATACATAAGGAGATGAGATAAAAATGGCAATGTATAATCTATCTGCATGAAAGTCTTGAGGAACAGATAGCATTCCTCTGGAAATTTAAAAGATAGGAGGTAAAAGAGATTAAGATCTGGAAGGTTTTGTTTAACAGTATTTTAAAAAGAGGGGAAGCATCACCATCTTGGAAGAAAGCTGTGGTGGCTGTAATAGCTAAACACAGAAAAAAAAAACATTTAAATTTTAATCCATGATTATACAGTGTTCATGTCTATATAAAGGATGTGCACACCTCCAGACTGGTAGCCCAACAAGATGCATCAGAGGTACTTCAGGTGCAGCTAACATTGGGTAAGACAGCAATTCAGGTCGTAGCCTGCTATAGGTCCCCAACCATGATCCAAGACTCACACTCCACGTTGCTATGCACCTTGGAGAATATTAGAGTCCAACCTAACACACTCATATTGTTTGACTTCAACTACCCCTCCCATTAACTGGGAAAACTACTCGTGTACCAATAAACTTGCCCAACGTTTCCTGGAATTCATTAATTCCAATGCCCTGGACCAGCTCATTCTTACTCCCAACTAGAGGTAGCAACAGCCTTGACCTGGTCATTACTAACATGGGTGACCGTTGCTCTGTGCCACTAGTCAACTCCTCCCTGGTTAGATCCAACCACAAACTTAATTACCTTGGAAATCCCCCCCCCCCCCCAAAGGTAACCAACATGAAAAACTTCTCCAAAGCTAACTCTGGGCTCCTAAAAACAGAGGTGTCTAACTTCACAGCACCATGCAATTGGAGAACAGCTGCATAACTGCCAAATCATACACTAATTCCCTGTATGAACACGTACACAAATGCATGGATCTCGCCACACCCAATAGAACCAAGATGCTCTCCTCCAAAAAAAAAAGGAAGCCAATTTGGTGGTCCCCTGCCATAAACAAACTGCACAACAGAAAGAGGAAACTGATGAGAAATAAGGTGAAGTCCCAAGACTGGAAAAACTCCCTTATCAGCCTCAACAAAAAGTTGAGATTCCTCATCAAATGAAAACAGAACTGCAGCAGATAGTAAAGACAACCACAAGGCCTTCTATAGTTATGTAAAGAATCTCCACGGCAATACCCAGATTTACTCTGAGTTGTTGCACAATGGCACCTCCTATACCAAGCCAACAGATTCAGTGCCAACTTTAACCCTCTCTCCCCCACGAAAGGACCAATCACAATATCAGTAGATTGCCAGGCACCCAGTATTACTGCTCCATAGGTTAAAACAGCACTGTCCAAGGCCAAGAATACAGCTTCTATGGGACCTGACAATATCCCTGGCTGTGTTCTACATGAACTACAGAGTGAACTGGCACCTCACCTGTGTGCCCTGTTCAATCACAACCTCACCTCAGGCTTTGTCCCTACCAAATGGTGCACTGCTACAGTCATCCCTCTCCACAACGGAGGAGTGACTACAGACCCTGGGAACTATTGTCCCATTAGCCTGACAAGTCTGATATGCAAAGTTATGGAACACATCATCATGGACCTAATAAACAAAGATATAGGGAACCTCCAAACTCTGGATCCCACACAGTCTGGTTTTCTGAAAGGTAGATCATGCCTGTTCAACTTCTTTGAGTCAGTCACCAGGGATGTGAATGAAGGCAAGGTGGTTCGGTTCATACAGCCTACCTTGATCTGGGCAAGGCCTTTGATACCATTCCCTACTCAGGAATCATAGAAAAACTCACTAAGCTAGGCATCAACCCCTATATCACTAGGTGGGTTGCAAACTGGCTCACAGATACAACCCAGAGTGTGAAAGTAGCTGACTCCAAGTCAGACTGTCGACCAGTCACGAGTTGAGTCCCACAGGGTTTGGTCCTGGGTCCTCTCCTGTTTGATATCTACTTCTTTGAAGTCTAGGCCAACACGAAAGGACTCTGACTGACAAAGTTCGCAAGTTGTGAGCCATAATTAACTCCCCAAGTGATACTGACATCCTACAGAAAGGCCTCACTGAGACCAATGACTGATGTCTGAACCATGGCCTTAAGCTCAATGCCAAAAAATGTGTAGTCATCCCCTTTGGGAAAAACTTGGTTCCCATGAATTACCACATCAATGGTAGTCCACTGAACACAGAAGGCGTCATAAGAGATCTGGGAACACAGGTTGACAGCAACCTTTCTTTTGACCACTACATTGCCACTGTTGTCAGAAAGTCCTTCTACGTGGCACATCTCATTACTAAGGGTTTTGCATCCAGGAAGAAAAAGGTCATAGTCTCCCTCTATTCTTCCCTCATTAGACCAATCATCTAGTACAATGCCCCATTTGGCATGCACCTCACTAGATACCTACAACAACTGGAGAGGCCACAAAAATACCTCACAAAGAGGATCTTAGGCCTTAAACACTTGTCCTATATGGAGAGACTCAAAAAACTCTATTCTCGGTCTCATATCGCCTACTTAAGAGGCGATCTCTGCTTGACTTAGAAAACCATGTCTGACCCAGCTCTGTTAGAAATGCTACATCTAAAGAAATCCCAATCCCTCCTCACTACATGCACCAGAGACCTTAACCTCATTATCACAATCAACAAGCTGGAGGGACAGGTTCATAACGCAGAGACTGCCCATACTATGGAAGAGACTCCCCATGCATGTCAAGCGGAGAGCCTCACTGGCCGTCTAAAAGAGAACTCTTGATGAGTGGATGGGAAATAGAAAATTCACTCTGGGGATAACTCCAGTGGCTCTACTTGACAGAGGCACTGGGAACTAAAGTCAGTTGGCACGATGCCAGGGTAATCTTATGGGCTAGGCTTGTAAAGTCTCCAGGGCCATTAGCCTAGTACACACCTATGAACCTATTAGCTAAAATAATGGCAAAGGTACTGCCTACATTGATAGATATGGATCAGTGTGGTTTGGTGGAGGGGAGACAAACATTTAACATAAACAGAACAGTGATGATCCAGATGGAAGCAGAATGTAAGAAAATACTGCTGTTGTTGATGGGTCTTGATACAGAGAAAACGGAGTAAACTGGGATTTGATGAGTAAGGGAATGAAAAGATAGGAAGTAAGAATTAAAGTGGGAAGAGCTCCTCTCTGATGTGATTGAACAGCGGAACCAGGAACAGTTGTCATATTTCTCCTTTGTTATTTGCTTTATATTTAGATCCAATGGCAAAGAAAATCAGGGACTTAGAATTTCAAGGGCAAAATTGGCATGGTAATAAAGAAAAGTTGGTTTTATTAACAGATGATATTTTGTACCCAATAAATCCAAAAAAGGATATTTCAGTGTTATGGAACATTTTGAGCCAGTTTCAAGGTTTTTCAGGGTATAAAATTAATAAAGATAGAACAAAGACTACTGCCGTAAATTATGTGCCCACACAATTTTTTGCAGCGATGCCCATATTTATGGGGAAACAAAAGTTGAAAAAGCTGGAACCAAGGCATACAAATAATGCAATTAATCTCAAGTAACTCAGAATGAATAAAAATGCTAGTTAAAACTTCTGCATAAATTTAATCAGGCGAATTAACACATTACATTTATATCAAATTTAAAATAATCATGTGATACATTGTTTAAAACAGTCATGTGACAGTTTAAAAACAGTAATGTGATACATAATTTAAAAAAAAGATGTGTGTGTGTGTGTATCAAACTTTTCCATGCAACTCCAAGAAGTGGTTTAATATTAATGTATCCATTTAATCCAGGTGGTAGGTTTTTTATGAGACATGTTTTAATAGAAACAAAAAAAAAAAAAAAAACTTGAGAGACTTTAGAGATTTTCAATTGGGTCATGTTTTTTCATGACTAAGTAAAGGTCACCCATCCACTATAACAAATGATAATGTTTCTTTTAACTTTATTCCAATTGTGGTATCAGTATTAACTGTGCCAATTCAGCAACAGACCTTGGTTGATCCCCAGCTTATCACGGCTTTAGATCTGGTGGATTTTATGCATCTAGATCAATCATTTCCTCCACCAGACCCAAAATCATAGAGGAAAAGTTATCATATCAACAAGAAGGGGCAGAAGACAGAAAGATGACCAACCACCAGAAGCCAGATGAAGACATAACAGCTGTACAGAGATTGTTTTTCTTAACATATCTAGCCATCGTTTGACAACATGGAACTGAGCGATATAAATGTAGTATGTTTAAATGTGTTTATTCACCTAATGAAGCTTATGCTAACGTTTTAAAGTTTTTATCCATTCTGAGTCACTCGAGATTAAATATGTTATTTGCATGCCTTGGTTCCAGCTTATTCATTTTTTGTTTGTTTGGCCTTTCCTGTGGTGAGAAGCTGGACTTATCATTACGTTGTCCTTACTTTTGAATGACATATTTACAAGGGCACAATAAGATAAAGTATTTATGAGTGTGGATTAAAAAGCCTTCTGTTATGGCAGCTAAGGATATGTAGGAAGACACTAAACAAAAAATAATACAAAGACTGAGAAACTGGAAGCTCTTGTTTATAGCGATGAATAGCAAGATGCAAGCAGTGAAAATGTTTTTAGCTCCTTTAGTTTTATATACAGGTCAGGCATATTGTTATTAACCAGGGGAGAAATTGTGAACAGTAAAGAGTTGAAGGAATTTATCTGGGAGGGGAAGAAAGCAAGGGTTAAGTGGAATAACTAAAAAACACTTGAGCACATACAAACAAGAGCCGCTGCTACAAATAAGCACAGTACATTTAATAGCTGCTTTCATCAAACACAGACTTCATCAGAAAGTAGTGCAAACTCTGTGTTTAAATACAAATGATTACCACTTTAATACAGCAATTTAAAAATCAATTAACACCTTATAAAACTTAATTTAACCCTTTATTTGATAGCAAGCTTTTTATCACTTAAAAAACATTATACACTTATTTCATTCAGTCCAGGAAACTGGTCAGCTACCAACTTAATCTGCCATAAATTCCCACCTCTTTGATCTAGAGGTACTTGTTCTAGCACTGTAAATAAGATTTTTTTTATATTTCTTGCAACCACACAAATGTTGCTATCCATAGTTTGTATGGGAGATATATATATATATATATATATATATATATGCGCTCTTTGATTATTTTTCCTAAACGTCTTGTAGCCATGCCTATGTAAAAGGCTTGACATAGGTTCATAGGTTGGTACTAGGCTATCAGCCTATCCCTCCAGCATGTTTTGCTCATTGTGATGACAAGGTTTAGATCCCTGGAGTGTGCGTCTCTGAGGGAGTGGGATTTCTTTAAGTGTAGCATGTCTGGGTTTGACATGGCCTTGTATGTTAAGCAGGGATCACCTCTGAGTAGACAATATGTGACAGAGTATAGGTGGAGTTTGTTTAGACTGTCAGCATAGGGCATCTGCTTTAGGCCTGTGATTCTTTTAGTGAGGTATTTCTGCGGCCTTTCCAGTTGTCGCAGACGTCTTGAGAGATACATACCAAATGGGGAGTTGTATTCTATAATGGGTCTAATGACGGATGAGAACAGTGATTACCTCCTTTTTTCTGGATGAAAAGTCCTTAGTGATGAGGTGTGCCATTTCTTGACTGTTGTGGTGATGTGGTTATCGAAGGTGAGACCACTTTCCACCTGTGTCCCTAAGTCTCATCACACTTTTGGTGTTTAGTGTACTGCCATCTATGTGGTAATTCACAGGTACATGTTTTTTTTCCCAAAGAGGATCACTATACACTTCTTGACGTTGAGCTTGAGCCCATGAGTCTGGCACCAAGCATCTGTTTCTGTAAGGCCCTTTTGTAGAATATCTACATCATTTGGGGATTCAATAATGGCTCCCAGTTTGCAGTCATCTGCAAACTTTGTTAGCCAGACTCCCTTAGTGTTGGCCTGTACTTCAGAGAAGTAGATGCCAAACAAGAGTGGTCCCAGGACTGAAGCCTGAGGTACTCCACTTGTCTGGAGCTGGATTTGGATTTGGCTACTTTTACAGTGTGGGTTCTGTCAGTAAGCCAGTTGGCATCCCATTGAGTGACATAGGGATTAATGCCCAGCTTAGTAAGTTTATCTAGGATTCCAGAATGGGGGATGGTGTTGAAGGCCTTGGCGAGGTCCAGAATGGGGGATGGTGTCGAAGGCCTTGGCGAGGTCCAGATAGGCTGTGTGGACCACCTTACCTTTGTCCACGGCTCTAGAGACTGATTCAAAGAAGTCAATCAGGTTCAGGAGACAAGATTGGCCCTTCACGAACCCAAACTGCATAGGGTCCAGTGTTTGAACGTTGCCCAATGTCTTTGTTTATAAGTTCCATGATAATACATTCCATGGCCTTGCAGATCAGGCTAGTCAGACTGATGGGGCAGTAGTTCCCGGGATCAAAGTTGGATTACCCCCTTGTGGAGTGGGATAACTGTAGCTGTGTGCCACTCAGTGGGCACGAAGCCTGAGGTGAGGCTATGATTAAACATGACACTTAGGTGAGGTGCCAGTTCATTTTATAGTTCATGTAGTACACAGCCTGGGATGTCGTCTGGTTCCATGGATGCTGTATACTTTGCTTTGGAGAGTGCGTTTTTTACCTGTGTGATCGTTATTACCGGAATTTGGCAATCTTTTGGTATTGAGATGGGCCTTTTAGGGGGTGAAGTTTGCACTGAATCAATCCTCCAGGATACTGGCAATATCCCTGGGATCAGTATATTTAATGCCATTCTGTTGTAGCTCAGAGCAGACATGAGCATTGCCATTTAGATACTTGACATAGCTATAGAATGCCTTGTGGTTGTCTTTGGAATCTTTGGCAATTTTATTTTCGTAACTAGCTTTGGAGGATTTTATAAGGGATTTCGGCTTCTTATGGAGGCTGGTAAGGGAGGGAGTTTTTTGCATCCTGGGACTTTAAAACAAAATGAAGAAACTGTTGCAGAAAACAGGAAAGTTTGTTTATGGCAAGGGACCAACAGATTGGCTTCCTTTGTTTTTGGAGGAGAGTGTCTTGGTTCTATTGGGGATGGCACGATTCATGCACGAGTGGATGTGCTCATACAGTGCCTTAGTCCTTAGTGTAGGATTCAGTAGAACTTTCAGCTCCCGTCTGCATGGGTGTCATGAAGTTTGTCACTTCTGACTTGAGTAGCATGAAGTTCGCTTTGGAGAAGTTTTTTACAGAGGTTTCCTTACTGGGGGGTGGGGGAGGGATGTGGATGTCAAGGGTGATTAGCTTATGGTCAGACCTGACCAACGAGGTGGTGACCATAGGTGTGGAGCATCGATTTCTCATGTTGGTAATGACCAGGTCTAGGATATTAGAGCCCCTGGTGGGACTAAGGATTAGTTGATCCAGGGCATTGGAATTTATGAATTCCAAGAACCGTTGGGCAAAGGTTTCAGTACACAAGTAGTTTTCCCAGTTAATGTCAGGGTAGTTGAAATCACCCAGTATTAGGGTGTCTGGTTGTATCTTAATATTTTCCAGTATGTTTAGAAAGGTGTAGTGAGAATCTTGGGGCATGGTGGGGGATCTGTAGCAAGCTACAATTTGGATTGCAGTCTCACCTAGTGTTAGTTGCACCTGGAGAATTTCGGGCGCATTGTGTTGGGCAACTAGCCTGGTGTTGCGAATATCCTTGGTGAATATGGACACTCTACCACCTTTAGTGTTTCGGTCCTGGTTTGGTGGCCATCCAGAGCATATTCCTGCATACTCTTGAAAGGCAACTAAATCTGCCTGGAATTTTAATTGTATATTTAAGATGTTCCAAGGTGATGTATGGTCCCTCATATATAAATCTACAGGCTGTAAGAGCACCTCACTTAAAAGTACCTAAACTTGTGTGACTGATGGAAGAATTTTTGTACTATCATGCTGTAACAACTGTTTGATACTAAAAGTTTTTTTTTTTTTGCATACAAACAATGGATGCCTTCCTAATACATTAAGTTTTTACTTGCTATTTCTGATGAGGTCTATGTCTGACGAAAGAAGCTACTAAACGTACTATGTTAATTTGCAGCAGTGGCTCTTTTTTGTATGTGCTCAAGTGGTTTTTAGTTACTAGTATTTGTGTTGTTTATTACTTTTTGTGAAGAGTATCTAGTTTGTGTTATTAGTTAATTGGGACCGTCCAATAGAACAAATTTAGGATTATGTGATTTGAAGGGATATTTTAGAGCTAAACAATTAAGGCTCATATATATATATATATATATATATATATATATATATATATATATATACACATTATATATATATTATATATATATATATATATATATATATATATATATATATATATATATATATATATATATATATATACATATATACACACACACATATATATATATACATACATATATATATATATATATATATATATATGTGTGTGTGTGTGTGTGTGTGTGTCTAGTACATTATGTCAAAATACCACAACGTCGAATCTCATTTTAGAGAGACCAGTTCAATGAAACCTCTTTACATCAACAACTCACATCATCGACTCGGTTTTCATTGAATGTCTGCTCCAAAACTTACAAGTCAACATAGAGGTATTTATTCAAAAAAATTCAAAAGATGCAAGTTCCACAAAACAAAACGGTAAATTCAATCTCTGGAAAAGAAACAAACCAAAAAATAGAGGAAGTTCCCATACACCATTCTGATATTAAAGAGGTACTACTCAAAAACATTTAACAGTCACCAAGGCGATTGACAAGGGGAAGGTGGTCCACACAGCCTACTTGGACCTCGCAAAAGCCTTTGATACAATACCCCACTCTGGCATTATAGATAAGCTCACCAGCTTAAATATAAACCCCTATGCCACTAGATGGATTGCAAACTGGCTCAAGGACAGAACCCACATGGTTAGAATTGCTGGAGCCATGTCAGACTCAAAACCAGTTACAAGTGGTGTCCCACAAGGCTCAGTCCTAGGACCTCTCTTGTTCGGTATATATTTCTCGGAGGTACAGGCCAACACGGAAGGACTGTGGCTGACCAAGTTCGCAGATGACTGCAAACTGGGCGCCATAATAGACTCTCCAGCCAACACAAGCATCCTCCAAAAGGGCCTCATAGAAACAGACAACTGGTGCCAGAGCCATGGCCTCAAGCTAAATGCCAAAAGTGTATAGTCATCCCCTTTGGCAAAAACAAAGTGCCCACAAATTACCACATAGCTGGTAATCCATTAAGTACAGAAGAAGTAATTAGGGACCTGGGGACCCAAGTTGATAGCAATCTCTCATTTGACAACCACGTGGCCAAAGTGGTTAGAAAAACATTTTATATAGCCCACCTAATCATGAAGGGATTCACATCTAGATCAGGGGAGGTCATCGTGCCTCTTTACTCATCCCTTATCAGGCCCATAATTGAGTACAATGCCCCTTTTGGGATGTACCTTACCAGACACCTGCAGCAACTGGAAAGACCCCAAAAGTACCTCACCAAGAGGATCAAAGGGCTCAAACAGATGCCATATGCTGCCCGGTTAAAGAAACTCCAGCTCTACTCAGTGGCATACCGCCTGTTCAGAGGCGATCTGTGCCTGACGTATAAAGCCATGTCCAACACGGAATTAATGGACATGCTGCACCTCAGAAAATCTAAATCCCATCGAGCTACGCGCTCGAGAGACTTGAACCTCAGCACTGAAATAAATAGGACATGCTGGAGGGACAGATTCATAACCCAGAGGCTCCCTTCACTCTGGAATAAAATCCCAGTCCAGGTTAGGCAGAGTCCCTCAATGACTCTCTTCAAGAGGAATCTTGATGAATGGATGGGAGATCGTAGGTTTACCCCAGGTATCACTTCTAGACAGAGGCACAGTATACTAACCTCGAAAAAGGGCATAGCAAAATAAACTTAAAATGGGTGGCGAAAGCCAAACACATTCTGGCTAGGCTTATAAATGTCCTAGGGCAGATAGCCTAGTATGAACCTATGAACCTATAAGACTCACTAGTTAAGGATGATCGTGCTGCAGGCATAACAGAAGTTCCTGCACTTCAACACAGTATTACCTAAAAACATTACTGCTTTTCAGCATTTTGAATGGAGATAGCAGTACAGTGGGGAATGGAAAATTTACCCTTACCTCACTGTAGTGTGATCTTGGAGTTGCTATATAAAACTTACAGGGGGGTATGGGGGTGCAGAGGGGCTTTCCCCAAAAGTGTTGAAAGAGCTATATTAAATTATGTTTGTAAGTTGAGGAGATGGTTTGACTGCAGCACCCTGGTAGTTTTGGTGAGGCAGTTAGATGAAATGGGAGTCGATGATATGAGTTTCGGATATAAGGAGGTTTCACTGAACTGGTGTCAATAAAATGAAACTCGACGTTGTGGTATTTCGATATAATGAAGAAGTCCCGTATGACATAGATCTACTAAATTTTGAACTTTCGAAACGTCAACTTTCTTACGGTCGAGACCATAAGACCAAAGTTTTGAAACTTTGAAATTTAAATAAAAATATTAAAACAAAAAAAATCTTTTTTTTTTTTTTTTTTTTTTTTTTTGCAGGAGGGCAAGCCCCCCCACACTCCCTGGTAATTAAATATACCAACTCTCAGACTGCACTACAGCGAGAAAAACAGTAAATATATCACTTAGTCACTTTACAGTGATCTCCATTTAAATGGTTCAAAGTTTCAAAACTTCGACCTTATGGTTTAGACCATAAGAAAGCTTGAAATTTAGAAGTAGACCAATATTAGATAGATTTTATATATATGTGTGTGTGTGTGTGTATCTATATCGAGATATATATATATATATATATATATATACATACATACATACATACACACACATACACACATCGATACACCTCTATATCGATAGAACACAATTGGAAAGTTATAATTTAAAGTGGAATGGGGAGATGATGAAGCAGGGGGGATATTCAAGAAATAAGCGAGTGGGATTTTGGATGTACATCCTTAAGAAGAGTAACAACCATACAAAATATTATGTTCATAAAACACAAAGTATTCCAAGAACTAAGCCAACCCAAGCATAGAGAAAGGAAATTTTGTCAAAATGGGTGACTGCAAGTAGTGGTACAGAGAATATGCAAGACAGGTTTCCCTATTAGGGATAAATATTAGAGTACAGGCAAAGAGAAAGGGATAGAGGAATCCTACGTGAAAGATCTGCTCTGGTAGAACTTTCAGTTGAATCTTGAACAGAAGCTGCTTCTAAAAAAAGAGATAATTAGTTGGACATAAAAATATTGCACAATAACTATAAGAATCACTCAGCAGAGGTTAAAAAAGATTGGGAAAAAGACTAGGTAAGCAATTAAAAAAAGGAGACATGGGAGCACATACGTACAGTTTCTAAGTGGTTTAGGACTTTTATTTGGAAGTGTCTCCGTAGGTATTGTTATACTCCCAAGCAGACTCTGAAGAATTTTTCCTCGGGTAGATGGTAAATGTTAAGAGGTAAGATGGAGAAGAAAGAGACTAAGAACATATGTTTGGTACTTTAATGATTGGGCAGATTTTAAACATTCCCTACAAAGTACTCTGTCCAAAATACTGGGTGAGCAAATGGGTGTAACCAAGGAAATTATTCTTTTGACCTGGAACACAGTGTCTGAATTGCCTAGACATAGTAAGACCTTGTGAAGCTCAACTCCAGTGGCTGCCAGAAAAGCAATTACTAGAAAATGGAAATCCGTGTCAAAACCAACTGCATTTAATGTACTGAATATTGTAACAGAGATAATAGAACTGGAAATATGATCTTTAGAAAAGGGAAAGAGCAAATGACAGATGTAAATGGAAATTTTGGGAATAATACATGCAGAATAATGTTCTGGAGGAGGAATGAGGTTTAAGGGTAGGCAGGAACTGAGCATGTTATGTAATGCTGGACTGATTAAAATTATGAAAAAGAACATGACATATAATGTATGCAAATGGAAACAAGTTAGTGTTTTTAATGTAACATAATTTAATTTGTTTGTGTCTTTCGGCTTTTCCCGGTTAGGGGTCACCACAGCGGAACTCCGGTCCGCTAATAATTGGCAGTTGATTTTTACGTACCGGCTTGCCAGGCCTGATGCACAGCCTTCATCAAAGGTACGCCCATTCACGCATGTCTCCACGCAGACGACGCTCTAGCTGAGAATCGAACCGGACAGGGTCTTACTGTGAGGCGACAACGCCACCGCAGCACCACCACTGCGGGTGTACCAGATAATTTAATAAAGGTGTTAAAAAAGCAGTGTCAGATGGCAACAAACAAGCAGCCATTTACTTAAAGACAGGGTGACCCTTCTTAGCCCCAGAATAGGAAACAAACAGTTGCTCAACTTTCCTGAAGGACTTAGTTCTGTCAATGTAGTACCTGAGCTGCCTGTGGATATCCAAGGTATCCAGAATCCTTGCTCCCTTCTTTTAAGGTTCCTATAAGAAAACTGGGAGACTGATGGCTAGATTCAAGGTAAATCCAAAAACAATGTTTAAAATGAAAGAAGGTTTAGTGTGTAAAACAATCATGCCCTTGGGAAAAATCAGACAAAGTTGGCCCACCGTGAGAGCTTGCAGCTCAGAAACAGTTTTTCCAAGTGCTGAATCTCAAATCAGGCAGAAAGGCAGGTTCAAAAAGAGACGAGATCAATTTTTCAAGAATATAGTTGACATCACAAAGAGCAATAATTTGCTTTAGAGGGGATCTCAAGTGCAAAACTCCTTTCATAAACTGGTTGACCATGAAAAGAGATGAAAGACTGTTATCCATGGGCAGACAAGCTGACATTGCTGCAAGATGTACTTTTACAGATGCATACGCTAAGCCATTGTTGAGTAGCTCACACAAGTATTTTAAAGCCAAAGGGGATAACAATACACCAGGCCCTCTGACATCAGTTAGGCAACACCAAGAAAATCTCTTCCACTTATAAACATAACACTTCTTGTTGCATGTTTTCTTGCCTCCTTCAATACATGCTGCACAACTTCATGGAAAAAGTGCCTAAAAGGTATCAAGACATCATCCAGGCTGTCAGTACAATTAAACAGCTAGATAGCCTGCACAGATGGCAAGTGCAAGGCTCCAAACCAAAAGGCAAAGTCCAAACCAAAAACGATCCAGCACATATTTGTAAGGACTGCAGATGCATCCTTGAAGGACATCTCACATCTCAATTAATATAAAAATGAAAACAAAAAATCCATTCACATGAATCAAACCAGTTTCGGCTGACGCCTTCTTCAGTGATATAAACAAAAATATATAAAGTCTTTAGAGAGCATATGGGTTTATATACAGCACCATCATGTGTGTGACTGTATAATTGGATGAAAGTAAATTCAAAAATGTTCATTTAATCCTGGTGGGATCAACCCCCCCCCCCCAATTTGACTATCCACTTTTTTTCTTTGTTATTGAGTATTTCATGCACAGTGGCCTTATCATTCCTTCTATACCTGATACAATCAATAACAGTAAATCCAAAAATCCCAGTAGTATGTTTCGAAATATGTTTATATAGAGCACTAGACTGCTTTTTATTTTGAAATATCGCTCAGATGTTCCCCTATCCTAAACTTTAAAGGTCGTGATGTCTGACCCACATAAAATGCCATACATGTACATTTGGCTAAATAGATGACCCAACTAGTATTGCAATTAGCAAAAAATGAGATGTCAAACAATAGGTGAATTATGACTACTAAAGCTGTCTGTCTTAAATAATCTAGGACAATATGTGCAGTGTCCACATGGAGTGCATCCAACCAATTTGTGTCCAGTGATTGTTCTTTGAGTTAAAGATAGATCAACGTCATTCCATTTTTTATAATGACTAAACAATGAGCCCAAAGAACAGCCCTTGCGAAAAGAGAAGGAGCAGTTGTCATTCAGATGTTCGCTAAATTTGATGTCTGACTATAAAACATTCCAATGTCTGCCCACAATATCCATAAAGATATTGATATAAAGATAAGATAATCCAGGTTGATCAATCTTTAACTCAAAGAACAATCACAGGATACAAATTGGTGGGATGCACTCCATGTGGACACTGCACACACTGTTCTAGATTATTTAAAACAGACAGCTTTAGTAGCCATAATTCACCCATTGTTTATGACATCTCATTTTTTGCTAACAGCAATACTAGTTGGGTCATCTATTTAGCCAAATGTACATGTATGGCATTTTATGTGGGTCAGACATCACGACCTTTAAAGTTTAGGATAGGAGAACATCTGAGCGATATTCGAAAAAAAAAGCATTCTAGTGTTCTATATAAACATATTTCAAAACATACTACTGGGATATTTGGATTTACTGTTATTGATTGTATCAGGTATAGAAGGAATGATAAGGCCACTTTACATGAAATACTCAATAACAAAGAAAAAAGTGGACAGTCAAATTGGGGGGGAGGAGGGGTTGATCCCACCAGGATTAAATGAACATTTTTGAATTTACTTTCATCCAATTATACAGTCACACACATGATGGTGCTGTTTCTAAACCCATATGCTCTCTAAAAACTTTATATATTTTTGTTTATATCATTGAATAAGGAGTCAGCCGAAACCGGTTTGATTCATGTGAATGGATTTTTGTTTTCATTTTTATATTAATTGAGTTTCATCCACTGTATATGTGCTGGCTCGTTTTTGATTTGGACTTTGTCAGTACAATTACTCTACACTGGGAAGCAACAGTTGTCCATAGCACTGAATGAGCTTCTTGTTTAAGAAAATTTGTAGCAATTGCCCTTGGCCAATTACATTAAAAAGGAGAAATAACTTTGCCTAGGCCAAAGGAGGGTCAACATAATGATCTTTGGTAATTACTTATGAATATTCAGAAGTGCCTTGGGTATCAGTGGAAAAGGCAGAAATACATAAAGGAATATTCCTGTCCAGAGAAAAGAGAATGCTTTTGTCCTCCAAGCATGGTTACAAAGATGTTGCAAACAGAATTTTTCCAAGTGACTGTTTTGAAAAGAGGGGAACCAAACTATCTGAAGTATTCCCTACATCTGGACCAAATCTAGGCGGACCTTTGTCCTGGAGTTTCCACTTGTGAGCATCTATCCAGGATTTGTTTAGTCTGTTCACCACTAAGTTTTGCTCTAATGGGATGTATGAAGCCTGAAGCATTAGAGAATGCTATACGGTTAGTTTCCAGGCCACTACTGCCAATCGGCAAAGAGAGTATAATCTTCTATTGCCTTGTTTGTTTGCGTACCATATGACTGAGGTGTTGTGTGCAGCTATATACAAGGGAACGTGAGATCTTAAGTGGTGAAAAACCTTTAAGGTCTAAATCACTATAAAATCTGAAGGACCCAATTGGCCTTGCAGTAGAACTCCCTTGGACATTGTTCCCCATGCAAACTCTGATGAGTCAATCTGGACTGCCTCAACTGGAAGCTTGGGGGAGAAGAGCAGGTCAAGACTGAGAGACATCTCTCTCCACCACTAACTTATTTCACAAAATCCAGCACTGGTACCTGGAACTCCAAGGGAAGCAGGGGCTGGATCCAACATTTTTAAGTATTACTGAATGTTTCTCAAGTGGAGTCTGGTCAGTAGTGTCAAAAGGATCACTGATGCCATAAGGCCTAGAATTTTAGGAAACTCTCTTGTGAAGGCAGCTACTTGCTCACAGAAATCCCTGAAAGTGTACTGAACAGTCAGGACTTTGTCTTCTCTTTGAAAGGACATACCTTTCCATGTCCATCATACACCCCAGCAAGACTATTCTTTGTGAGGGTGTGAAACAGGACTTTTGTACATTCTACTTGAAGTTGGGACCAAATGGAATATGATGATAAACATCCTTCAGATGTTTAAAGTCACCATGAAACAGTGGTCAAGAAGGAGTAGAACCATATGCAAGATGAGCATTTTGAATTTGGGTGCTTTGAGAAAGGTATTTATATATAGCAAATCTAACAGTGGTCTCCACAAAAGCTCCTCTTTATGTAAGAGAAAAAGTACAGTTGTGTACACTTACCATAAATCTAGATGTTAGAGTGTATTCACTGTTGCAGTCATCACTTTTGGATTATCTGCTTGCAGTAGCCCTCAGTCGGCCTGATTAACAAAGTCTTGGGTATTGTGTCAGTTGCTGTCCCTTCTTCCATGACATCAGGTCGTCAGGAGTATAAAACGATGCAGCCGACGCCATTACATCAGTTTTTCTTGCCCCAGATGTCAGGTGCCCCCTTAATGGGAAGCAATTCAATCTATAACTATACAAGGTTATACCTCCAACAAAAAAGCAAATACACCAAAAAGCTTTTGAACATAGTAAAGGAGAGTAGAGGTATATCCAAAAGAAGAAAGGGGGCTGGAGTGAGGGTAACCAGGACTGCAACAGTGAATACACTCGAACATCTACATTTATGGTAAAGAGTACACAACTGTACTATGTTCTTCGTGTTTCATTGTTGCAGTCATCACTTTTGGGTTGATTCCCAAAGCTAAGGATGGGGGGAGGAATTTAGATAGCATTAGGACCAGCCTGGTTGAGTGGGATCTGATGAGATAGGTCTTCCATGGTGTTTGTAGCAGAAATGAATGCAATGGCCTATCCGTTTGGAAATGGTTTGCTTTGAAATAGTCTTCCCCTCTGCCCCTGCAGCAAATGCCACCAGCAGTTGATCAGATTTCCTTTGAGGTTTAGTTCTGTCCAAGTAGAATCTAAGTTGTCTGTGCATGTCTAAGGAGTGCAGAATCCATTCCCCTTTGTTCTGTGGATTAAGAAAGAAGGTTGGCAAATGTATGGACTGATTAAGGGCCACACTGGATATGAATACCACCTTGGGCATGAAGGAAGGATATATCCTGAGGGACACCCTGTCCGCATGAAAGATGATGAAAGGCTCCACTGCCATGAGGGCCTGTAATTCAGATACTCTTCTTGCTGAAGTGATAGTTAAAAAAAAAAGCTGTTTTCAAAGAAAGGAATTTTAAGTCCACAGTGGCAGCTGGCTCAAAAGGAGGAAGGTTGAGCTTTTCCAATACAAAGTTGAGGTCCCAGGCTGGAGTTGGAGCTCTCCTGAGTGGTCATAGATGGCCCCTCTGAGGAACTGCTTAAGCAGTGGATGAGAGAAGAGGCATGGTACTACGTTATAATGAGCTGAAATGGCTGAGGCGTGAATTTTGATGGAGGAGAAAGACAGGCCCTTGTGAAGCATCTCAGTTAAGTATTGTAAAATGTGAGGTAAATTGGGCACTGCTGTGCTCATCCCCTAAGACTGGTTCCAGGCACAGAATCTTTTCCATTTTTCAGTGCAAGACCTTCTAGTACTAGGCCTCCTTGCCTCTAAAATGATATCCATCACTGGCTTACTGAGGGATGGTAAAGGAGAAATTATGTAATTAGCCAGGCTGCTTGGTTCAGTGTTTAAAGTTGAGGGTGCAGAATCTGGTTCTCCTGCTGAGACAATAGAGTAGGAGTCTGAGGCAGGTGTGATGGGGCCAACAGTGACACACTGCGCAAGAGGGGGTACCAGTGTTGGAGTGGCCAGTCTGGTGCAATCAAAATCGTCCTTGGTTTGTCTTGTTTGATCTTTAGTAGTACTTTAGAGAGCACAGGCAGAGGAGGAAAGGCAGAATCTGACAGGTTTTTCCAGCTGAAAGACAGTGCATCCACTTTCCAAGCTTGTTTCTGGGGAGTAATTGTGTAAAATATTTCCAACTGATAGTTCTGGGGGGAGGCAAACAGGTCTATAGCTGGGCTCCCCATTTGTTTGTCAACATGTTGAAAACCCTTGGTTCCAGTTTCCACTCGTATGGGTCCATGAGGTTTCTGCTTAGTTCGTCTGCCAGTGTATTTAGTTTTCCTGGCAGGAGCTGAGCTTGTAGATGCACTTGATAGCTCAGGGCTGTGTTCCACAATGCCATGGCTAGTCTGCAGAGGGGGTAAGAATGTGTACCCCCTGCTTGTTTATGTACAGTCAGTCTTTACCATTAATTGTCCCTGAAAAATGTGGTCCTTGAAGGCCGTCAGAGCATTCTGTACAGCTAACATTTCTTTTTGATTGATATGCAGGTGCATTTGACTTGGGTTCCATTTGCCCTGAATGCACTTCCCTGCCAAATGAGCCCCCATGCATAATCTTATGAGTCTGTTAGGGTTTGGGCGGCAGGGGGCATTGTGAATGGTAGTCCCTTGTTTTGGTGGCAGGCCTCTGCCCACTAAAGAAACTCTAGGCATAGGCAAGGTATGACAGGAATCATTGCTTCTAGATCCTGAGAATGTTGACACCATAGGCTTTTTAGATACTATTGTAGTTTCCTCATATGCAGTCTTGCTTATGGAATTAGAAGAATGCAGGAGGCCATGAACCCCAAGGCTTGTAGTATTTGCCTTGCAGATAGCAGGGTTTTTGTGGCCAGTTGTTTGAAGTAGGTTGTCAAATAAATTTGTTTCTCTGGCATGAGGTAAGCCATCTGGGAAGTTGTATTCAAGCTTGCTCCCAGGAATATAATTTGTTGACAGGGTACCAGGTGTGATTTCTTCACGTTTATGGTGTAACCCAGACAAGTCAGCACCCTTTGAACGAAGGCAGGATGATTCAAGAGTATGTCCTGGCTTTCTGCCGGAATTAAACAATCATCCATGTATGGGTATATTTGAATATTTCTTTGTCTGCAAAATGCAATGACTGGGGCTAGCCACTTCGTGAATACCCTGGGCACAGTAGATAAGCCAAAGAGCAGTGCAGAGAACTGGTACAGATTGTAGCCTGCTTTGAAGCGCAGGTATCTTATGCAAGATTCCCTGATTGGGATGTGCAGGTATGCCTCCTTTAAATAGAGTGTTACCATCCAGGCATCTTTTCCTAGCATAGGAAGCAACTGGTGAAGAGTCAGCATCTTGAATTTTGGAATCACCAAAAAGGTGTTTAGAGTAGACAGGTCCAGAATACGACGCCAAGATCTGTATTTTCTGGGTATCAGGAAAAGTCTTGAGTAGAAACCTTGTTATTTTTCCTCTTCTGGTACAGTTTGAATAGCTTTTATGTTTAAAAGAGAAAGTATTTGCTTTTGAGCCTCTGCCCACTGATTTGGGGGTAGATCTGGCCAACCTTTTGGCATTGGCAAAGTGTGGAAATGAAATCTGTATCCTTGGAACACTATATTTAAAACTTATATGTCCTGGGTAATCCGTTCCCAATTTTTGGCCTGCAGACCGATCTTTCCCCTAAAGGAGCATTCAGTTGAGAAGTGCTTGGAAGTTAAAAACACACTTCAAAGAACCCAAATGAAAGCTCCAACAGGAAAAAGAACACAAAATAGAAGCAGCCAAACTGGATTTTACTTTTCTTTACTAGATGAATTCTGGTACCTCGGCCTTCGCCTTCACATGGAATAACATCACTTCACATCAACCAGTATTTATACACACCCTAATCAATCGTCTAATTAAACAATTAACCAATAATAAATTTCAAATTGTAAAATCAAGTCATTGAGACAGTATTCCATAGGGGGAAGTCTTACGACTCCCAGATTTGGGAGTGAAAGCCCCCCCACTGCTTAGTCTTGTGCGTACCCTGGGAGTGAAACCTGGGGTTTCTGTTGTGTCTGGGTTTGGCTTGAGAAGACCTGGAAGAGGCCGGAAAAGACCAATTCTTACAGGGTCAATGCCCGATAAATCTTGGAGGCTGAACTTGTAAGAAATCTTTAACAGTTTGCATAGATTTAGTTTTATCTTCCATCTTTTTAAGAACTTCCTCAGCTTTGTTGCCAAACAGGCAGTCCTGATTTAAGGGTGCATCCAACAGTTTAGCTTTAACATGATCAGGCAAAGATTGCTCCTTAAGCCAAGCATGCCTTCTGAATACAGACCTAGTGACAGCAGCCCTGCGAGAGGCCTCTAAAGAATCAAACCCACATTGCAAAGTATGTTTTCGAACCTGTTCGGCAGAATGCATTAAATCTTGTAATTCCTTATTTTCAGCACAGTCAGGAATCAACATCATTTGCTGTTTAAGTAATCCAATAACATGTTGTTGATACTTTAACATATGAAACTGACAGTTTAAGGCCCTAATGGCCAAGGTTGCAGAAGTGTAAACTTACCAGAAGGGGTAGTGTTCTTGTCAGTAGAAGTCTTAATTCCCTTGGGTCCCTGTGAAATAGTCTCTGGATCAGCAATAGGATTTTTAAAAAGGAACTTGTGAGAGTCAGGAACCCTGTAATATCGGTTAGGTTTTCTGGGAGCAGGAGGTAAAGAATCAGGGGCCAAACTACATTCCGAGAAGGCATCATCAACAATGTCTAGTACAGGAATAGCTAAAGGCCTATGCTGAGGTAGAAGTAAGAAATCCCTAAGCCTCTTTTTCGAATCAGAAAAATCCTGGCTTTCCCAGTGGAAATGCTGTCTAAGAGTGTGCAAGGTTTCACCAAAGGAAATATTCTCTGGAAGAGAAGCAGAAAGAAAAGAGTCCTCTGCATCAGAATCCTCATAAGTAGATAAGGGTAAATCCAAATCATCAGAAGAGTCAGAAAAATCAGAATCCTGGTCAGAAGATTCATAAACTCAGTCCTAGGTCTCCTGGAAGGGGGAAGGTTGGCTTCCCCTGATTAAAGTTATAAGATTTTCAGCCATTCATATTTGTTTTTCAAGCATATACAGGCCTGAACATGTGGCCTGGGTGTCTGTTTTCTAGGCAAGGTTCGGGGTTTAGGCCTTGAAGGAGGAGACATAGGTTTAATATGCAAGTCTGTAGGCCTGCATACATCCTCAGAAGCCAGTGCCTGCACAGTGGCTCCGGACCCATCCAAGGTAGAGACATCCACAGTTTCCACAGCTGAAGCATCTCGCAGCATACCGGACTCCAAATGGGTCTCAGTAGAGGCCTGCGAGTCAGAAGTAGCGGGTATCAGGGGCTGCGAAAGCGCCTCACAGAGTACCGGAGAACTGGCAACTAGCTTAGGAGAAGCGTCATCAGTTTTGGACCTAGGCGATCTGTCTTCATCTTTGCGCTTTTTTGGAATACCGGTAGTCGGATGGCTTACCGATGACATTACTGGATAATTGAACAGAGAACCGAAATATTTAAAGGCAAAAATATACAGACGATGGATAGTGCGTTGAATTAAATAAGGCATAAAACCGACAGCAAGGTACGCCGTGGTCAGGGCCTAGGCAAGGAATAGAGAACGAATGAAAATCTTTGTGAGGTATTTGCTTTCCACAAGTAATGCAATTATTAACTTTTACTGACATCGGTAAAGAGCAAGAAAAAGTTTCCCCAACGGGGTACTTAGCTTTAGTTGAAGACTTCGGTTGTGAAACTCGAAAACAAAAATTTCAGGAGTCGGCCGACCGGCAATTGGAAACTGCTTCTGCTTCGGGCACCGCACGGTAAGAAAAACTGAAGTAATGGCGTCGGCTGCATGTTTTATACCCCTGACGACCTGACGTCATGGAAGAAGGGACAGCAACCGACACAGGACCCAAGAGTTTGTTAATCCGGCCGACTGAGGGCTACTGCAAGCAGATAACCCAAAAGTGATGACTGCAACAGTGAAACACTAAGACAATGTACAGTTGTGTACACTTACGATAAATGTAGATGTTCGAGTGTATTCACTGTTGCAGTCATCACATTTGGGTTATCTGCTTGCAGTAGCCCTCAGTCGGCCTGATTATTAAAGTCTTGGGTACTGCGTCTGTTGCGGTCTCATCTTCAGTGACGCTGGATAGTCAGGGGTATAAAACATGTAGCCGACGCCATTATATCAGTTTTTCTTGCCCAGATGTCAGGTGCCTCCTAAATGGGAAGCAATAAAATATATACATACACATATACATATATATATATATATATATATATATATATATATATATATATATATATATATACACACACACACACACATACATACACATATATACATCTATATATATACATATATACATATATATATATATATATATATATATATATATATATATATATATATATATATATATATATATATATATATATATATATATATATATATATATATATATAGATATATAGATATATATATTTATACACACATACAAGGTTATACCTCCAACAAAAAAGCAAATACACCAAAAAGCTTTTAATATAGTAAAGGAGAATAGAGGTATAGCCAAAAGAAGTCAGGGGGCTGGAGGGAGGGTTACCAGGACTGCAAAGTACAGTTTTGTACCTACCATAAATGTAGATGTCCGATAGGTATGCATCTGCAGTCATCACATATGGGTTGTCCTGCCTCAGGCAGCCCTTCGTTCAGCCGGATTCCAAAGTCTGGGTCCGGCGTCGGCTGATGTCGCCCCTTCCCCTACGTCACAGCGCCTGGGGTATAAAAGCGTCAGCCGACGCCATCTTCCTCAGTTTTTCTTGCCCCAGATGCCAGGTGCCCTCTAGGAAGGCTAAATTTGGAAAATAAGCAATAAAAAATCCAAACATTTGCAAAAATATATATATATATGTAAAAACAAATACACCATAATAGATCCCCCCAGCTAGCTAATAGAGAGGTAAGCACCCTAGGAATACCACAGAGAGGAAGGAGGGAGGGTAAACCTGACTGCAGATGCATACCTATCGGACATCTACATTTATGGTAGGTACAAAACTGTACTATGTCCTTCAAGGATGCATCTGCAGTCATCACATATGAGTAGAATACCATAGCCAATCTGGGGGTGGAAGTACTAGGAAAAGGATGGTGTAGCTAAGATACCCTGCAGGACAGCCGTAGAAAAGCCTGCTCTGGATCTGGAATATAAAGGTAAATTGTAATGCTTGGCAAATGTATGCACGGAGCTCCATGTGGCAGCTTCTAAAATGTCTTTTGTAGCCACCCCTCTTAAGAAGGCTGTGGAGGTGGCTGTGGCTCTCGTAGAATGAGGTCTAATGTTAGCTGGTACAGTCTTTCCATGAAATGAGTAGCAAAAGCGGATGCAATTTCCTATCCATTTTGAAATTGTCTGTTTGAAAATTGCTTTTCCTTGAGTACCAGCAGCATATGCTACCAGCAGCTGGTCAGTTTTCCTGAAACCTTTAGTTCTGTCCAAGTAGTAGCGCAACTGTCTGTGAATGTCCAGGGTGTGCAGCAGTTTCTCCCCTTTGTTTTGTGGATTTGGGAAGAAGGTAGGCAAGTGAATGGCTTGATTCAATGAAACCCTGGATTCCACCTTTGGCATAAAAGTAGGATTAGTTCTTAATGAAACTCTGTCCTGGTGAAAAATAATAAATGGCTGAACTGCCATCAGGGCCTGCAATTCCGAAACCCTTCTTGCTGAGGTTATTGCCAGAAGGAAAGCAGTCTTCCATGAAAGGTACTGTAGATCTGCAGATGCTGCTGGTTCAAATGGAGGCAGTGTTACTTTTTCCAACACGTAGTTAAGGTCCCAAGCAGGTAGAGGTGGTTTCCTAGGAGGTTTGATGTTTTTAATTCCTCTTAGAAACTGTCTTAGGAGAGGATGAGAAAAGACAGGTGGATCAGTATTGTACTCGGCTGAAATTGCTGAAGCATGAATCTTAACAGAAGAGTAAGACAGCCCATTGTGGAACATTTCTGCCAAATATTCCAGGATATGTGCCATGTTCATCATTGTCATATCTAGGCCCTTTGTGGTGTTCCAGATGAGAAATCCATTTTGCTGAATATGCCTTCCTTGTGGAAGGGCGGCGAGCTTCCATAATAATATTCTTCACTCTCTGGGATAGCTTATCTGAGGAGGAGTCAAGGTATTCTCCACGCTGTTAGTTGCAATGTTTTCAGGTTGGAATGTAGAGTTTTGTATCTGTGCTGTGTCAGTAGAAGTGGCCATAGAGGTAGGGGCCATGGTTTCGTACGTGACATGCTCCTTAGCAGTGGGTACCAGTGCTGTCTTGGCCAGTCCGGAGCTATCAGAATCACTTTTGGCTGCTCTGCCCTGATCTTCAGTAACACCTTGGTCATTAATCGAATAGGAGGAAATGCATACACTGTCAGATTTGTCCAGCTGAACGAGAGGGCGTCCACTTTCCACACTTGTGTGTGGTATGTCCTTGAGCAGAATTTCTTCAGTTGATGATTGTGGGGGGATGCAAATAGATCTATGTCCGGGCTCCCCCAAGATTGTGTTATCTGTTGAAAAATGTCTGGGTGCAGCATCCATTCATGTGCATCCATGATATTTCTGCTTAAGCTGTCTGTCAGTGTATTGCCCTTCCCTGGCACAAACTGAGCTTGTAGCTGTATATTGAGTTTCAAGGAAAGATCCCATAGATTCATTGCCAGTCTGCAAAGAGGGTAAGAATGGGTACCTCCTTGCTTGTTTATGTACCACATAACTGTGGTGTTGTCTGTCCTTATTAGTAGATGGCCTTGATGCAGAAAGAGTTTGAAGGCCTCGATTGCATGTATCACTGCTAGCATTTCTTTTTGATTTATGTGCATGCGTAGCTCCTTTTGTGACCACTGTCCTTGGATACCTCTGCCCTCCATGTGTGCTCCCCAACCTAGGTCTGAAGCGTCTGTTGTAATAGTTTGGGAGGTTTTGGCTTTGTGAAGGGCAACCCTCTGTTGGACTGGCTGGCCTGAGCCCACCACAGAAATTCCTTGTGAAGGCATGGAATGAGTGGGATTAACGTTTCCAAACTGTGACTGTGCTGAGTCCATAAACTCCTTGGGTACCACTGTAGCTTTCTCATATGTAGCCTTGCTTGTGGAATCAAAAGAATACAGGATGCCATGTAACCCAGGGCCTGCAGGATTTTCCTTGCAGTCAGCTGGGTTTGTCTTGTCAGATTCTTGAAGTAATCCGGTAGTTGACTTTGTTTTTCTTCTGTGAGATAAGCCATTTGGGTGGTTGTATCTAGATCCGCACCCAGAAAGGTTATTCTTTGGGAAGGAACAAGTCTTGATTTGTGCATGTTGACTGTATATCCCAAGGCCTGTAGAAGATTGATGGCATAACTTAAGTCCTTTATCAAAGTTTGTTGGTTGTCCGCTTGTATAAGGCAGTCGTCCAGATATGGGTAGATTTGAATCCCCTGGAGTCTGCAGTGTGCTATTACTGATGCCAGGCATTTTGTGAATACTCTGGGTGCAGTAGATAAGCCAAAGGGCAATGCTGAGAATTGATAATGCTCTGACCCTGCAAGAAATCTGAGGTATTTTCTGCAACTTTGTCTGATAGGGACATGCAGGTATGCCTCCTTGAGGTCTAGAGTAACCAGCCAAGACCCCTTGCCCAGCATGGGAAGGAGTTGCTGTAGAGTCAGCATTTTGAATTTTGGCACAATGAGATAAGTATTCAGTGCGGACAAGTCGAGAATTGGTCTCCATTGATGCTCTTTTCTTGGAAAAAGGAATAGCCTGGAGTAAAATCCTTGGCCTTGGGCCTTGTTCTGAAATAGGAACTTTTTCTATGGCTTTCATTTGTAGTAAGTTTGAGATTTGTTTCAAAGCCTCTGCCCTTTGATTTGGTGGCAGACCTGGCATGCCTTTTCTTTTTGGCAATGTGTGGAAATGGAACCTGTATCCGTTGTCCATTATTTGGAGTGTCCATTTGTCTCTTGTAATGTTGTGCCAATTTCTTGAGAATAAAGAAAGCTTTCCGCCCAAAGGTGCTTCTAATTGAGCCCTGGTTGGCGGAGTCAAAGCAAAGTCATTGAGTTTGTCCTTGTGCAGCAGTTGCAGGTCCTGAACTGCCTGTCTGGATTGGAGGTTGCCATTGATGGCCTCTGTAAGAGCCCCTAGCTTGCCCTCTACCTCTGGCACGCCTGTTCCTGCCCCTTTGAAATCTTTCTGTGTCCGGAAAGGACCAATTCTTGGAAGGCCAGTTTCTGCTGAATCTAGGCGGTTGGACTTGAAGAAAATCCTTAACTGTTTGTACAGATTTTGCCTTTTCCTCAAATTTCTTTAGGACGTCTTGAGCAGTGGAACCAAATAACTTTTGCTTTTCCAGTGGAGCATCCAAAAGCTTAGCTTTAACATGTTCTGGCAGAGATTGTTCCTTCAGCCAAGCATGCCTGCGTATGACAACACCTGTCATTGCTGACCTACATGAAGCTTCAATGCATCATAACCACACTGCAAGAAGTGGTTGCTAACCTGCTGGGAGTTATGTACCAGATCCTGAAGGGATTTACGGTCAAGGGGTTCAGAAGAAGACCATTTCTTATGCATTTCTTCTAACAAATACTCTTGATACTGTATCATGTGAAATTGACAATTTAATGCCCTCATAGCAAGAGTGGCAGAAGTATACACTTTTTTACCCCATCTCTCTAATGCCCTGGACTCCTTTGCAGAGGGAGTGGGTTCTTAGTAGTAACAGCTGCAACCCCTTTAGGGCCCTGTGAAATAGTTTCAGGGTCAGCAGAGTGGGCCTTATAAAGAAAATTATGTGTGTCCGGGACTCTGTAATACCTATCGGGCTTAACAGGGGCCGGAGGCAGAGTGTCAGGGGTCATACTAGAGTCAGAGTATACATCATCAATCACATTTAAAACAGGAGGAATAGCCAAAGGTCTATGCTGAGGTAAATGGAGAAAAGTTCTTAGTCTTTTCCTGGAATCATAATATTCCTGGCCCTGCCATTTGAAATGCTCTCTCATAGAGTGAAGGGTCTCCCCAAAGGAAAGCTCTTCAGGAGGGGAGGCCGAGGGAATAGATTCCTCTGCAACCAAATCCTCGTAGACCGAATAAGCCTCCTCCTGGTAGTCTGAGAGATCACAGCCAACAGAGGCCTCCTCTGAGGAAAGGGGATCAGGAGGATCCATCCTGGGCCTTTTGTCTAGAGGGGGTTGGGAGCCCCTGTCCGGATGAGACTGAGAGCCCCTAATTAAGGAGATAAGGTCCTCTGCTAAAGTTAGAATCTGTGAACTAGAAGAAGGTCCCTGAGGAATAACTCTGGGAGGCATGGCTTTAGAGTGTTTTGCAGCTTTAGCCCTGGTGAAGGCCTTAATAGACATGGATGCAGGAAGCCTGGTTGCACCACGTGTGGTGTAGATTTGTCTAAAGGTATGGTGTCAGAAGATTCCAATACACCAGTTTCGGAAGGCAATTCTGTAACCGACTCGGTAGGAGCCTCCGGGGCCGAGGCTGTCGGTTGTAATATTTCAGGGTTCGGAAGTTCCAAGGACTCGGTATCAGCCGAGACAGAGACACTGCTGAGCCTAGCCGCGGTTTCAGCCGAAACCGCGGCCCGCGTGTGTTGGTCCTTGTCTTTCCGTTTCTTAATTAAATGTGATGTCGGGGTTTCCGATGGCATTTTGTAAGCAAAACTATCCCCAAAAAACTCTTCTGCGAACTCCGACCGACGTCTAAGAGTGCGTCAGTTGAAGGAAGCGCAGGCAGAACAGGCCGAGACGTTGTGGTCTGGGCCTAAGCAAGGAAGACAATAAAAGTGGAAATCCTTATGAGGTATTTGTTTCCCACAAGTTAAACAATTATTAACTTTTTCTGACATCGGCTGAGGCAAGAAAGAGTCCCCAACGGGGTGCTTAGCTTTTGAAGTCTTCGGATAGCGAATTTACAGGAGCTGGCCGACCGGCACTTGCGAACTGCTTCTGCTTCGGGCACCACGCGGCAAGAAAGACTGAGGAAGATGGCGTCGGCTGACGCTTTTATACCCCAGGCGCTGTGACGTCGGGGAAGGGGCGACATCAGCCGGACCCAGACTTTGGAATCCGGCCGACCGAAGGGCTGCCTGAGGCAGGACAACCCATATGTGATGACTGCAGATGCACCCTTGAAGGACATCAGTGAATACACTCGAACATCTACAATTATGGTAAGTGTACACAACTGTACTATGTTCTTCATGTTTCACTGTTGCAGTCATCACATTTGGGTAAATTCCCAAAGCTACGGATGAGAGGAGGAATTTAGCTAATATTAAGACCAGCTATAAGGCCCTGAAAGACTGCAGTGGCAAAGCCAGCTCTGGATTTAGAGAAAATTGGCAAATGGTAATGCTTGGTGAAAGTATGTACAGAACTCCAGGTAGCAGCTTCTAGGATGTCTCTGGTAGGGACACCTCTAAGAAAGGCTGTAGAGGTCGATGCAGTCCTGGTTTACTAGGGTCTAATACCCTGTGGGATAGGTTTCCATGGTGCTTATAGCAGAAATGAATGCAATGGCCTATCAATTTAGAAATGTTTTGCTTTCAAATAGCCTTCTCCTCTGCCCCTGCAGCAAATGCCACCAGCAGTTGTTCAGATTTCCTTTGAGGTTTAGTCCTGTCAAAGTAAAATCTAAGTTGTCTGTGCACATCTAAAGAGTGCAGTATCAATTCCCCTTTATTCTGTGGATTAAAAAAGAAGGTTGGCAAATGAATGGTCTGATTAAGAGCCACACTGGATACCACCTTGGACATGAAAGAGGGACTGGTCCTAAGAGACACCCTGTCCACATGAAAGAAGATGAAAGGCTCCACTGCCATGTTTGTTTGTCTTTTCGGCTTTTCCCAGTTAGGGGTCGCCACAGCGGAACTCCGGTTCGCTAATGATTGGCAGTAGATTTTTATGGTGCCATGTTGCCTGCCCGATGCCCAACCTTCAGCGAAGACACGCCCATTCACGCATGTCTTTCAGAGGTCACTCGACCACAGGGAGGAAATGCAGACTCCACACAGAAGGCACTAGGCATTCCAGCCGAGAATTGAACAGGACAACCTCTTGCTGTGAGGCAACAAGGCTACCGCTGTACCACCACGGATGTATAAAGGCTCCACTGCCATAAGGGCCTGTAATTCAGATACACTTCTTGTTGAAGTGATTGCTAAAAGGAAAGCTGTTTTCCAAGAAAGAAATATTAACTATGCAGTTGCAGCTGGCTCAAAAGGAGGAAGAGTGAGTTTTTCCAATACAAAATTAAGGTCCCAGGCTGGAGTTGGAGCTCTCCAGGGTGGTCTTAAGTTTTTGGCCCCTCTGAGGAACTGCTTGAGCAGTGGGTGAGAAAAGAGGGGTTCTTCTGTGTTGTACTGAGCTGAAATGGCTGAGGCGTGAATTTTGATGAAGGAAAAGGAAAGGCCCTTGTGAAGCATCTCAGTTAAGTATTGAAGAATCTGAGGTAAATTGGGCGCTGCTGTGGTCATCCCTTGAATTTGGTTCCAGGCGCAGAATCTTTTCCATTTTTCAGCATAAGATTTTCTAGTACAGGGCCCTCCTTGCCGCCAAAATGACATCCAACACTTGTTTACTGAGGGATGGTAATGGAGAGATTAAGTAATTAGCCAGGCTGCCAGGTTCAGTGTTTGAAGCTGGGGGTGCAGAATCTGGCTCTCCTGCTGAGACAGCAGGGTAGGGGTCTGAGGCAGATGCCATGGGGCCAGGTGTGACGCACTGCGCAAGAGGGGGTAACAGTGTTGGTGTGGCCAGCCTGGTGCAACCAGTATCATCCTTGGTTTGTCCTGTTTGATCTTTAGTAGTACTTTGGAGAGGAGAGGCAGAGGAGGAAAGGCATAATCTGATAGATTTTTCCAGCTGAAGGACAGAGCATCCACTTTCCAAGCTTGTTTGTGGGGAGTCCTTGTGGAGAATTTGTCCAATTGGTAGTTCTGGGGGGAGGCAAAATAGGTCTATATCTGGGATCCCCCATTTGTTAATCAACATGCTGAAAATCTTTGGTTCTAGTTTCCACCCGTGTGAGTCCATGAAATTTTGGCTTAGTTTGTCTGCCAGTGTATTTAGTTTTCCTGGCAAGAATTGAGCCTGCAGATGCACTTGGTAGCTCAAGGCTGTGTTCCACAGAGCCATGGCTAGTCTGCAGAGGAGGTAAGAATGGGTACCCCCCTGCTTGTTTATGTACCACACAACAGTGTCGTTGCCCATCTTTACCATTAATTGTCTTGGAAGAATGTGGTCCTTGAAGGCAGTCAGAGCATTCTGTACAGCTAACATTTCTTTTTGATTGATATGCAGGTGCATTTGACTTGGGTTCCATTTGCCCTGAATGCACTTCCCTGCCAAGTGAGCCCCCCATGCATATTCTGATATGTCTATTGTTAGGGTTTGGGCGGCAGGGGGTATAGAGTGAATGGTAGTCCCTTGTTTTGGTGGCAGGCCTCTGCCCACCAAAGGAATTCTAACAAGTATGATAGGAATCATTGCTTCTACATCCTGAAAATGTTGACACCATAGGCTTTTTAGATACCATTGTAGTTTCCTCATATGCAGCAGTCTTGCATATGGAATTAGTAGAATGCACAAGGCCATGAACCCCAAGGCTTGCAGTATTTGCCTTGCAGATAGCTGGGTTTTTGTGGCCACTAGTTTGAAGTAAGTTGTCAAATGAATTTGTTTCTCTGGCGTGAGGAAATCCATCTGGGAAGTTGTGTTCAAGCTTGCTCCCAGGAATATAATTTGTTGACAGGGTACCAGATGTGATTTCTTTTCGTTTATGGTGTACCCCAGACAAGTTAACACCGTTTGTACAAATGCCAGATGATTCAGAAGTATGTCCTGGCTTTCTGCCAGAATTAGACAATCATCCAGGTATGGTTGTATTAGAATATTTCTTTGCCTGCAAAATACAATGACTGGAGCTAGGCACTTTGTGAATACCTGAACGCAGTAGATAAGCCAAAGAGCAGCGCAGAGAACTGATAGTGCATGCAGCCTGCTTTGAAGTGTAGGTATTTTCCGCAAGATTCCCTGATTGGGATGTGCAGGTAGGCTTCCTTTAAATCCAGTGTTGCCAACCAGGCATCTTTGCCCATCATGGGAAGCAAATGGTGAAGAGTTAGCATCTTGAATTTTGGAATCACCAAAAAGGTGTTTAGGATAGACATGTCCAGGATAGGATGCCATGAGTTGTCTTTTCTGGGTACCAGGAAAAGTCTCGAGTAGAAACCTTGTCCCTTTTCCTCTTCTGGTACAGCCACAGCATGCATGGCCTTTAATCTTAAGAGAGAGTACTTGCTTTTGAGCCTCTGCTCATTGATTTGAGGATAGATCTGGCCAACCTTTTGGGGTTGGTAACGTGTGGAAGTGAAATCTGTATCCTTGGGAAATTATGTTTAAATCCCATTTGTCCTGGGTAATGAGTTCCCAGTTTTTTGCTTGCAGAACAATCTTTCCCTCTAAAGGAGCAGTCAGTTGAGAAGTGCTTGGAAGTTTTAAAGTTAAGTTATTGAGACAGCTTACCATAGAGGGGAGTCTTACTACTCCCTGATTTGGAAGTGGGAGCCCCTCACTGTTTAGTCCTGTGCGTACCCTGGGACTGAAGCCTGGGTGTTCTGCTGGTTCTGGGTTTGAACTGAGAAGGCCTGGAAGAGGCAGGAAAGGACCAATTTTTTGAGGGCCAATGCCTATTAAATCTAGGAGGCTGCACTTGTCCAATGCCTATTAAATCTAGGAGGCTGCACTTGTAAGAAATCTTTAACAGTTTGCATAGATTTAGCTTTTTCCTCCATCTTTTTAAGAACTTCTGCTTTGTTGCCAAACAAGAGGTCCTGATTTAAGGGAGCATCCAGCGATTTAGTTTTAACATGATCTGGCAAAGATTGCTCCTTAAGTCACGCATGCCTTCCAAGTACAGACCCGGTGGCAGCAGCCCTGCAAGATGCCTCTAGTGAATCAAAACCACATTGCAAAGTACGTTTTCCAAACCGTTCAGCAGAATGCATTAAATCCTGTAAATCCTTATTTTCAGCACAATCAGGAATCAACATAATTTTCTGTTTAAGTAATCAAATAATATGCTGCTGATCCTTTGAAACTGGCAATTTAAGGCCCTGATGGCCAAGGTTGCAGAGGTGTATAGCTTCTTACCCCATCTATCCAGGACCCTGGAATCTCTAACAGAGGGGGTAGGATTTTTGGCAGTAGTAGCCTTAATGCCATTGGGTCCCTGTGAAATGGTCTCAGGATCCACAGTAGGATTTTTTAAAAGGGAACTTGTGAGAATCAAGAACCCTGTAATATCTATCAGGTTTTCTGGCGGCAGGAGGTAAACAGTCACGGGCCAAGCTAGATTCCGAAAAGGCATCATCAACAATGTCCAGCACAGGAGGGATAGCTAAAGTCCTATGTTGGGTAGGAGTAAGAAATCTCTAATCCTCTTTTTAGAATAATAGTAATCCTGGCTTTCCCAGTGAAAATGCTCCCTAAGAGTATGCAAGGTTTCACTAAAAGAAAACTCCTCTGGGGGAGAAGAAGAGGGAATAGAGTCCTCTGCATCAGAATCCTCATAGGTAGATAAGGGTAAATCCTATTTATCAGAGGAGACAGAAATTTCAGAATCCTGGTCAGAAGTATCATAAGCAAATTCAGTCCTACATCTCAGAGGTGGAAGGTTGGCTTCCCCTGATTAAAGTAACAAGGTCTTCAGCCATTCTTATAATTTGTTTTTTAGGCATAGAGGGCTGACCATACAGTCTGGGCGTTGGTTTCCTAGGCATGATTCGAGTTTTAGACCTAGAAGATGGCAGTTTAATATGCAAGTCAGTAGGCCTGAATACACCCTCAGAAGCCGGTGTCTGCAAAGTGGCTCCGGACTCATCCAAGGTAGAGACATCTGCAGGTTCCACAGTTGAAGCATCTCGCTGCATACCAGACTCCAAATGGGTCTCAGCAGAGGCCTGCAAATCTGAAGTAGTGGGTATCAGGGGCTGCAAAAGCACCTCACTGAGTACCAGCAAACTGGTGACTAGCTTAGGAGAAGCATTGTCAGTAGCTTTGGACCTAGGTGGCCTGTCTCTGTCTTTATCTTTGCATTTTTTCGGAATGTCAGTATTTGGGTGGCTTACCGAAGACATATCTGGATAATTGAACCGAGTACCAAAATACTTAGAAGTGAAAATGTACCAATGACGAATAGTATGCAGTTTAAATAGGGCACAAAACCTACAGTGAGGTACTTCGTGGTCAGGGCCTAGTTAAGGAGTACAGTATGAATGAAAATCTTTATGAGGTATTTGCTTTCCACAAGAAATACAATTACTGACCTTTACTAACATCGGTTTAGAGCAAGAAAAAGTTTCCCCAATGGGGTACTTGGCTTTAGTTGAAGACTTCGGTTCTGAAACTCGAAAACGAAAATTTCAGGAGTCGGCCAACCGGCACTTGCGAACTGCTTCTACTTCGGGTACCGCATAGCAAGAAAGACTGATGTAATAGCGTTGGCTGCATGCTTTATACCCCTGACTACCTGACGTCACGGAAGATGAGACAGCAACCGACGCAGGACCCAAGACTTTGATAATCAGGCCGAATGAGGGCTACTGCAAGCAGATAACCCAAATGTGATGACTGCAACAGTGAAACACGAAGAACATCAATCTGGTGTAAAATTAAGTTTCCCTTTTGTGGTGCAGGAACAATTTCTATTAAATCAATGCTTGCAATTGTGAAGGAGTTCCAGAGAGAACAGATGTGCCTAATCTGGCAGATGTGGGGGGATTCTCTGGCAGCAGTAGAATTTTCTGTCCACTTCTAAGAGTATCCTCACTGAATTATTCTCAGCACCCACTTGTCTGAGACTTTCTGGGTGCTGATGGGTTAAGCAAAAGCAGCTGAGAAGTGAAAAGGGGAGTAGGGACATGAGGAAAAGATAGGATACTCAGATTCTTGGCATAGTCATTCTTTAGCAGGGGAATGATCTTTTTCGAGAAAGGAACCCTTTTATTTGCTTTGGAAGTATTATCCTCCTGCCATTTCCTCTTGGTACCCTGACTCTAGTTAGGCTGTGATTTCTGTTTGTTCTGCCCTTTGAAGTTAGAAGCCTTGTTAAGAGAGAACCTGGAAATATTAAATATTCTAGATATCCCATGCAATCTACCTGTATCATAGGATTATAGAAGGTTAATAACGCTATTGGCCCTGAGGTCCTTATAAGCCCAGCCAAGAGTTTAGCCCATGTTTAGACAAGTGAAACACAAGAAACAAGTCCCAGCCACTGATAAAGGTAACTGCCAAATAAACACCGAAAATCCAAAGCATAAAAATTGGTAGGGACACCACAGCTTCACAAAGTATTTATTTATAAAAATGGACCAGATAAGCGCTTTCATGTTGTAAAACCAACACTTCTTCAGATCACAAAAACACAAAAATCACAGCTCATTTTAAAAACAGTTAGATGTTCAATCAGCTACGTTAATTCATCACTTCATTAAACCAATTTCCTCCATTTCAATACAGGTTTTAAAGGGACACAAGCATTAATACCAGGATGTTTATCAGCCTGTAGCCTCAAGATCCATTTAAGTTCTACCATTTCAGTATAACCCCCCCCCCCCAGGTGACCCACATGCACTATTTGTAGTACTCTAAAAAAAACAAACTCACGTCCAACGTTTTCTTTAATATGTTTAGCTAGTGCATTGTTCATACTGCAAGTCCTAATCTCATAAGAATGACTGAAAATTCTATCTTTTAATCTCTTGTTGGTTTTACCAACATATAATCCTGTACAGGACTTGCATGTAATAAATAAATCATATTTGTTGTACTACAATCTGCATAGAATGTGGGACTAAACATATATTTCCACAGCCGTGGATGTTTAAACACTTCTTTACCTACATGCAAGTCCTGTACAGGATTTTATGTTTGTAAAACCAACAAGAGATTAAAATATAGAATTTTCAGTAATTCTTATGAGATTAGGACTTGCAATATGGACAATGCACTAACTAAACATATTAAAGAAAATGTTGGACATAAGTTTATTTTTGGAGTACTACAAATAGTGCATGTGGGTCACCGGGGAGGTGATTTCACTAACTATACTGAAACAGTAGAACTTTAAATGGATCTTGAGGCTACAGGCTGATAAACATCCTGGTATTAATGCTGGATTCCCTTTAAAACCTGTACTGAAAGGAAAGACCTTGATTTAATGAACTGATGAATTAACATAACTGATTGAACTGTTTTTAAACTGAGCTGCGATTTTGTGCTTTTATGATCTGAAGAAGTGTTGGTTTTACAACGTGAAAGCGCTCATCTGGTCCATTGTTACCAATAAATACTTTTACTTTGTGAAGCTTTGGTGTTCCTGCCAATTTATATGCTTTGGATGTTTAGACAAGTCAACACATGATGCCCCTGTCCAGCAGGGACATGGGTGGAATTCCAGGGGTATATTTTCTGTTTCCCATTTAGTTATCCAGGTTGTACTTAAAAAGGGGTAAAGAGGTACTCTGCTTGATGTGGAGAGAGAGTCTATTCCACAGATGGGGGAAGTCTCTGGGACACAAATCTGTCCTGCCAACAAGTCTTGTTGATATCACAGACCAGGTTGATGCAGTGTGTGCGGGTTAGTACGGGAGCTTGACTTGCTAATATGCGGCAGTCCCATCAAGGTGGGGTCCGTGATCACCTTGTATGCCAGACAGAGGTCACCTCTGAGGAGTCTGAATGAAACAGAGTAGATAGATAGGGCTTTTAGCCTATCTGTGTATGGTAGATGTTTGATGCCCTGGATTCTCCTGGTGAGGAATCTCTGTGGTTTCTCCAGCTGCTGCATGTGCTTTGCGAGGTACATGCCAAAAGGGGCATTGTACACAATAATGGGCCTTATAAGGGAATAACACAGAGATGTTATGACCTTGTCCCTGGATGAGATACCCTTACTTATGAGGTGGGCCATGTAGAAGGCTTTCCGTACAATGGAAGCAACATGGTGGTCAAAAGTCAAGTTGCTATTAACATGGGTGCCAAATCCCTCACAACTGATTGTATGCTTTGGTCATTATTATTAAGGTGATCATTTGTGGGGACATCACTTTCCCCAAAGGGGATGATGATGCATTTTTTGGTACTCAGCTTGAGGCCATGTTTCTGGCACCAGTCATTTGTCTGAGTGAGACACTCTTGGAGGATGTCCACATCACTAGGGGAACTGATGACAGCACCCAACTTGCAGTCATCTGCAAACTTGGTCAGCCATAACCTTCTGGCTTTGGCCTGCACCTCAGAAAAGTATATCCCAAATAACAGAGGCCCCAAGGCCAAACCCTGGGGTACGCTGCTTGTTCTGGGTCTATTGCTTGACGGGGTTTCCCCTATTTTGACTACATGGGTTCTATCAGTGAGCCAGTTTACTACCCACCTGGTAATATATGGATTGAAGCCTAGTTGAGAGAGTTTATCTATTATGCCCGAGTGGGGAATAGTGGTCAAAGGCTTTGGCCAGGTCAAGGTAGGCGGTGTGCACCATCTTCCTCTCGTCCAAGGCATTGCTGACTTGTCTCAAAAAAGTCGACCAAATTTAGCAGACATGACCTCCCCTTGACGAAGCCAAACTGTGTGGGATCAAGTGTTTGGAGGGTGCCAATGTCCTTGTTAATGAGGTCCATGACAATCCATTCCATGGCCTTGCAGATCAGGCTAATTAGGCTAATGGGTCTATAATTTCCCAGATCAGTGGATGCTCCACCTTTGTGTAAAGGGATGACAGTGGGACAAAGCCAGTACTGGGGCTTTGGTTAAATAGGGTGCCTAATGGTGCTGCAAGTTCCTGCTTGAGTTAATGTAGGATGCAGCCTGGGATGTTATCAGGTCCCTTGGAGGCTGTATTTTTTTGCCTTTGAGAGAGCAGGCTGTATTTTTTTGCCTTTGAGAGAGCAGTGAAGACTTGTTCCTAGATATAAGGGGAAGGGGGCAGGTACTGGGGATGTCCTGATTTACTGACTGGGGGGGGGGGACAGAGAGGTGCAGTTTTCGCTAAATCTGTCCCCCAGGAAGTATGCTGTATCTACAGCATTTGTATATGTGGTGTCCTTGACCACCAGTTCTGAACAGATCTTGGTGCTTCCTCTGAGGTTGTGGACATATGTAAAGAAGGCCTTATGATTGTCTCTAGTAGACGTGGCCAATTTGGACTCGAAGTTTGCATTAGAGGATTTCACTAGTGCTCTTATTTGCTTGTTCAGGCTAAGGAGACATTGCTTCCAATTGGGCACCTGCTCCTCCTTGGTCTTGGACAGCAATTTTTTCCTTTTGTTATAGAGTTTATTTACTGCAGATTTCCACCAGGACAGGTTTACTCTTCCTTGCAGCGTATGATTTAGTCCGGTTGGGTATTCCTGATTCCATACATCTATATAAATGCTTGTATACTGCTTTGGTGTAGTTTTGGATATTGGTGCCAGTTCCTACAGAGAGGGAAGGGGCGATGAAGCTGTTTATATCATCCCTCAGGAGGCTGTAACAGGCTTTGGAGAAGTTTTTATTTATGTCTGAGCCTGGCTGGGGGGGGGGGGGGGTTGGGGTGACTTTTGAAAGTGACTACTTTGTGGTTGGATTTTACCAGAGAGGATGATACTATAGGGATGCTGCAGTGGTTACTTATGTTGGTTAATACCAAGTCAAAGATATTATCACCTCTTGTGAGGTATCGACTAGCTGTTCCAAGGCATTTGCGTTGACAAAAATTAAGGAATCTCTGGGCATTTGTGTTCTAGCATGAGTAGTTCTTCTGATCTATGTTTAGGAAGTTAAAGTCACCCAGGATCAGGGTAAAAAGGGTTCAATCTTGATAGATTAGAACAGGTCCAAATAGGCGGATTGGGCATCTTGAGTCCGATTTGGGGGCCAGTAACTAGCTATGATTTGAATAGGGATCTTGTCAATGGTTAACTGCACCTGAAGCGTCTCCTGTGCATCATACTGTTTGACCAGCCTAGAGGTGTGTAGGTCTTTAATGTATATTGAAACTTCACCTCCTTTGGCTTTACTGCCCACAGTTTGGGGTCTGAATGTGTGACAGGATGAGTAACCAGGTAAGGCTGCTGGGGTGCTCTCTGCAGCTTTGAACCAGGTTTATCTGACTGCACAGATGTCAGCATTTTCCAGAGTTAAGAATGCTTGCAATGAGTGCAGTTTCATGTTTAGACTCCTAGCATTTAGCAGCATGACCTTTACTTTGTGCTTTGTTGAAATGTTTATGGTTGGTAGTTTTAACCTCATCACTTTTCCTAAAAAAGGCACTATAGGGGAGGCAAGAGCCTTTGCCAGAAGCCCAGGTGAGACAGATGCAGGCCATCTCTGGCAAAGCATCATGGTCTGTCGATCATATCTACCCAGGTTGTCAGGTACTGGATCCCCCTGGAATGACACCAGAAACAAAGCCAATTGTTAAAGTCAATCATTTTCTGTTTGTACTGAGGCATCGTTCTGGGTGACGGCAGAATGCTGCTTAAGGCTAGGGACATACCTGCCTGGGACACAATCAGCAAGCTCAATCATGTTTCTCTTCATATAGTCCAGAAAGGTACGTCTCCAGTCATTCACACCAACACGGGCTATGACAGAGTCAGAACAGTACCTGTTGTTGAGAGACTTCAGTGCGTATGTCATATGGTGGTTTCTAGCACCTGACAGACAATTAACCGTGACTTTCTCCTTATCCAGCCTGGTGAGAGGAACATCTGTGTGCCTCACAATGGAGTCTCCTATGACTAATAAGTTGGGTTTATGGTGAAGCCTTAGTGGCTATGAGGCACAGGTGTGTGGACTATACATGGTATGTGGTGTGGAAGACTGTAGAGATCACGTGTGACTTTGCCTCAGAGGTCTCCTTTGTTTGGGTATGTTTATGTGGAGGACCTCCACATATTTAAGTGTGTGTTGTATAGGTGTGGGTGGTGTTTGAGGTGTAGTGATTCTGTTGACAACCTTTTCTGTGCCAGATATACTGGCTTGAGGGGGAGAGAGCTTGGACTCTAGGTTCCTAATGTAATTGCATCTCACAAATTATGTTCCTAGGTGATAGTAGTAGATGGTTGTCTGTGTACATGAGACAGTTGCTACACTGTCTCAGGATGCCCATATCAGCCAGACTGGAAGGAAAAACTCTAGGAAATTGTCCATCCATATTTGTCAATATCTGAGGGAGAAAGGCCATGGAGAGCTAAAGGGTGGGCCTAAAGCCCAAGTGCTGAAACCAAAACTAACAGCTTAGAATAACACTCAAGAATAACACTAAACAATTTAGACAGGCTATAAACAAGCAGTAATAAATGCAACAGAAAAGATGCAGTTGAACACTTTAGAGAACAGGCACCAAGTAGCAGGAAAAAGCAAAGCAAGATGAAGTAACACAGTAGTAGGAAGAAACACAAATTAGAAAAATACAAGCAGCTGAATAAAGTGTCTCCCTTTTTACTTTATATAAAAAAAGAGAGAGCAGGAAGAGAAGATAATTCAAGGTTAAGAGACTAAGGGGTTTGGCCTTCCCAAAATGATCTCTGTATTAGGTAGAATGAGCTAGAGAGATGCTTGAGAATCTCGGTAGCAGCAGGACCAAATGCAAATGGAGAAAGTACACGTATAAAATCTTACCATAACAGTAGATGTCCTTGCCTTCACCGTTGCAATACTCTTTACTAATGGGATTCCCTGCCATGAAGCCCTCTGTCTGGCCAGTTTACAAAAGATTTCCTTTGCTTTAAGGTACGCAGAACATCACCTGCTTACTTCTTGCATAAGGAAGGGCATAAAGGTGACATTCAGACGTACCATCCTCAGAACAGATTACCCCGGTAGGAACAGCAGTCCAAGGATACCAAGAAGAATCTGCACAGCCAGGAAGGGAAAAAGGGGGATGGAGGGTGAGAGTGAATACAGCAGCGGTGAAGGCAAGGACATCTACCGTTATGGAAAGATTTTACACAACTGTACTATGTCCTTACATTCACCACTGCAGTATTCTTTACTAAATGGGAGAATGGAAAAGCTCAAGAAGAAACCTGGGAGGAGGAAGCCACAGAGCCATCTAAGAAGCCATGAAGTATGGCAGCAGCACAACCAGCTCTGGCTTTGGAGATACCATTCAACTGGTAATAAGTCCAGGTAGCAGCTTCAAGAATAGCATTAGCATCTAAGCTCCTGAAAAAGGCACCTGAAGAAGCCACAGCTCTAGTGGAATGAGCCTTAACAGATGAAGGAAGGCTCTTGCCATGAAAAGTATAACAAAAGGAAATAGCCTTTGAAATCCAAGTAGAAACAGATTGCTTGGAAACAACCAAATCCAAAGACCTAGGATTAAAGGAAACAAACAACTGGTCAGACTTCCTGACAGCGTTAGTTTTAATCAAATAAAATCTGAGCTGTCTATGCACATCTAAAGTATGTAGCACCCTTTCACTGTCAGATTGTGGAAAGGGAAAAAGGTAGAGCAAATTAATAGACAGATTAAGTGACAACTCATTAACCACCTAAGCCATAAAAGAAGGATTAGTGATTAGTATGCAAGGACACCCTGTCCTCATGAAATATCAAAAAATGTGGACAAGTCATAAGGGCTTGCAACTCAGACACCCGTCTGGCAGAAGTAAGAGCAATGTTGCAAGGAAGCAGAAATAGCAGGCTCAAAAGGAGCCGAGTCAATTTTTCTAGATCAAAATTAAGATCCCACGCAGGAGGAACAGGCTTCCTGGGAGGTCTAATATTAAGGATGCCTTTGGGAATCACTTAGCCTCAAATCTAGAGGCTAATGGGGAGCTAAAGGCAAACAAGCATAAAGAGCTGATAAGTGGGGCCTAACAGAAAATAGGCCAAACCAGCATTGAGCAACTCACACAAATAAAAAGAACCAAAGGAACATCCACAAAGTGTATGGGGACAAGAGAAAGACACCCAATAGAAAACCTCTTCCATTTAGACCAGTATGATTTTCTAGTAGTGGATTTCCTGGCCTCCAAAAGGACCTGCACCACGTCCTCAGAAAAAAAAGTATCTGAGGAATCAAAACCATATCACCCACAGTGTCATGAAAATTAGAAATTGCTGCCAATTGTACTTTGATGGTAGAAACAGAAGAGCCTTGGTTGAAAAGAGAGGTTAGGAACTTGAGTACTTCTGCTACGGGGGTTGAAATGGGGTCCAGGCCCCGGAGTTGAGCCCATATAGCAAATCTTTTCCATTTGCTAGAATAAAGTTTCTTCGTAGTCGACTTGTGGGCTGAAGACAATATGTGCACTACATCTGAGTCTAGTGCATGTCTCCCGACTATGGTTGGAAGAGGAGGAGCCAGGCCATCAATCTTAATGTGTGTAGGGACTGGTGTAGTAGTCCCGACTGATGTATCAGTAGGCCTGGGACCTGGTCCTTCCAGAGCATGTTTCCGAAGATAAGGAAACCAGACTTGACGAGGCCAGTAAGGAGCAATTAAGATCATCTTGCTCCCTAAGAGAGAAGCCTTCTGAATTACCTTGGGTAGGAGAGGAACTGGAGGGAAGGCATAAAGCAGGCCGGTGGGCCAAGGATGGACTAACGCGTCCATAGGGCTCTTCCCCGGAGCCGGGGTTAGGGAGAAAAAATCTTTGCACTTTGTATTCAGAGGAGTCGCGAAGAGGTCGCAGCACGGAACTCCCCATTCGCTGAAAATCTGTCTTGTTGTAATAGTCATGTTCAGAGACCACTCATGAGGAGAGAGGATGGTCCTGCTCAACCTGTCGGCTACGACATTGGATTTGCCCGGTATGTGAGTAGCCACTAGGAAGCGTTTGGTTGAGATTGCCCATTCCCAGACCCTCATCGCTTCTCTGCAAAGAGGATAGGATCTGGTCCCTCCCTGCTTGTTCAGGTACCAGACAACTGACATGTTGTCCGAGTGAACAGCAATTACGCCCTGAGGGCAAAGAAAGGGGAAGAAAACAAGGAGGGTCAAGACCCTCTAACTCAAACGGGTACTTGACCCACACACAACCACTAAAGTAGTTAGTACAGGGGAAGGCCCCTCTAACTGAAACGGAACCTTCTCTGAAAGGAAAAATAAAGCAAAATTCAATAAAACACCAAGAGACATACTCGTACACAAAAAATAGCCGTTAAAACAGCTTTTGGGTTGAAAAAGAGAGAACTACTGACAGGAAAAGATACTATTAATATAGTACTTAGCCCAGCCAATGTTGAGACCACGTCCAAGCTCTGTAAGCGGCAAACGAGATCTGGGGGATTAGTGGTGGTGCATCCTGGGATAAAGATAGCTCAGCCAATAAGAGGCCTCGCTCTATAGCATAAGCGTGCAGAGTCGGAGCCGAGGGATCGGCTCCGAACCCATCAGTCAGAATGTAGGCGAGATAGGATCACATAAAATCCAAAACTAACAGCTTAGAATAACACTCAAGAATAACACTAAACAATTTAGACAGGCTATAAACAAGCAGTAATAAATGTAACAGAAAAGATGCAGTTGAACACTTTAGAGAACAGGCACCAAGTAGCAGGAAAAAGCAAAGCAAGATGAAGTAACACAGTAGTAGGAAGAAACACAAATTAGAAAAATACAAGCAGCTGAATAAAGTGTCTCCCTTTTTACTTTATATAAAAAAAGAGAGAGCAGGAAGAGAAGATAATTCAAGGTTAAGAGACTAAGGGGTTTGGCCTTCCCAAATGATCTCTGTATTAGGTAGAATGAGCTAGAGAGATGCTTGAGAATCTCTGTAGCAGCAGGACCAAATGCAAATGGAGAAAGTACACGTATAAAATCTTACCATAACAGTAGATGTCCTTGCCTTCACCGTTGCAATACTCTTTACTAATGGGATTCCCTGCCATGAAGCCCTCTGTCTGGCCAGTTTACAAAAGATTCCCTTTGCTTTAAGGTACGCAGAACATCACCTGCTTACTTCTTGCATAAGGAAGGGCATAAAGGTGACATTCAGACGTACCATCCTCAGAACAGATTACCCCGGTAGGAACAGCAGTCCAAGGATACCAAGAAGAATCTGCACAGCCAGGAAGGGAAAAAGGGGGATGGAGGGTGGGAGTGAATACTGCAGCGGTGAAGGCAAGGACATCTACCGTTATGGAAAGATTTTACACAACTGTACTATGTCCTTACATTCACCACTGCAGTATTCTTTACTAAATGGGAGAATGGAAAAGCTCAAGAAGAAACCTGGGAGGAGGAAGCCACAGAGCCATCTAAGAAGCCATGAAGTATGGCAGCAGCACAACCAGCTCTGGCTTTGGAGATACCATTCAACTGGTAATAAGTCCAGGTAGCAGCTTCAAGAATAGCATTAGCATCTAAGCTCCTGAAAAAGGCACCTGAAGAAGCCACAGCTCTAGTGGAATGAGCCTTAACAGATGAAGGAAGGCTCTTGCCATGAAAAGTATAACAAAAGGAAATAGCCTTTGAAATCCAAGTAGAAACAGATTGCTTGGAAACAACCAAATCCAAAGACCTAGGATTAAAGGAAACTAACAACTGGCCAGACTTCCTGACAGCGTTAGTTTTAATCAAATAAAATCTGAGCTGTCTATGCACATCTAAAGTATGTAGCACCCTTTCACTGTCAGATTGTGGAAAGGGAAAAAAGGTAGGCAAATTAATAGACAGATTAAGTGACAACTCATTAACCACCTAAGCCATAAAAGAAGGATTAGTGATTAGTATGCAAGGACACCCTGTCCTCATGAAATATCAAAAAATGTGGACAAGTCATAAGGGCTTGCAACTCAGACACCCGTCTGGCAGAAGTAAGAGCAATGTTGCAAGGAAGCAGAAATAGCAGGCTCAAAAGGAGCCAGAGTCAATTTTTCTAGATCAAAATTAAGATCCCACGCAGGAGGAACAGGCTTCCTGGGAGGTCTAATATTAAGGATGCCTTTAGGAATCTACTTAGCCTCAAATCTAGAGGCTAATGGGGGAGCTAAAGGCAAACAAGCATAAAGAGCTGATAAGTGGGGCCTAACAGAAAAATAGGCCAAACCAGCATTGAGCAACTCACACAAATAAAAGAACCAAAGGAACATCCACAAAGTGTGTCGAGGACAAGAGAAAGACACCCAATAGAAAACCTCTTCCATTTAGACCAGTATGATTTTCTAGTAGTGGATTTCCTGGCCTCCAAAAGGACCTGCACCACGTCCTCAGAAAAAAAAAGTGTCTGAGGAATCAAAACCATATCACCCACAGTGTCAGTTCAAGTGTGGACAGGTGGGGATGGATGAGAGACCTCTTGTCTTGTGTGAGGAGATCCACCCTGTGAGGTAACTTATGATGATTGCCCCTTGCAAGATGCAGAAGTAGAGGGAGCCAGTGCTGTCGCGGACAAAAGGGAGTCACCAACAAGATTTTGGGAGCATCCTCATGAATCTTGAGCAGGACTCTCAGAATGAGAGGAAGGAGGGGGAATGCATAAAGAAACATCCCCTTCCAAGAAAATGAGAGGGCATACACCTTCCAGACCAGAGGACCTGGGACTCTGGCACAAAACAGATGAAGTTTTCTGTTCAACAGGGAGGCAAAAGAGATCTACTTGAGGAATACCCCACTGGTGAACAATGTCCAGAAAAAACATCTCTGTGAAGCATCCATTTGTGGCATTGAGTGAAGGACCTGCTCAGATTGTCTGCCACAGCATTCTGATCTGAAAGAATGTAAACTGCCTGAAGAGTCACACGATACTGGATAGCTAGATCCCATACCAGAAGTGCCTGCCAGCAAAGACGGCAGGATCTTGTAACCCCCCCCCCCATTTGTTGATATACCACATGACTGTGGTATTGTCCGTGAATACCTTGAGAGGCCCTGCAGAGAAGAGAGGATGAAAGGCCTGAAGAGCCCTCATCTCTTTGATGTTGATGTGCATCCTCCGCTGATGAGGCAACCACACTCCCTGAACCTCCAGGGAGCCAAACATTGCTCCCCATCCCACATCTGAAGTGTCTGTGAACAGAAAATGAGAGGGAAGTGAAGGCTGAAATGGGAGCCCTGGATTCAGAGACAACTGCTGAATCCACCACAGAAGTTCAACCTGGAGACACAGGAGAAAAGGTGCAAGAAAGTCTAGAGGATGTGCATGCTGAAGCCACACCGACTTCAGAAACCACTAGAACTTCCTCATGTGGAGCCTGGCTAGAGGAAGCATCAAAATGGTAGAAGCCATGAACCCCAGAGCCCTCAGAAACTCCCTGGCTGAAACGGAGGCCAGGGGGAAAAACGTTTAAAAGAAAGAAATGAGAGTTAATGCCTTTGCAGGAGGCAGGGATGCCAGCATTGACACAGTTTGAAACCTACAACCCAGAAAGACAAGATCTTGAGAAGGAGACAGGGAAGACTTGAAGTTTATTGTAAACCCCAAGCTTTGAAGAAGAGAAATGGTAAAATAAAGACTGGAGAAGGTGCCTGAAGCAGCAGGTCATCCAAATTTTATTATTGTAGTTATTTATTTCCAGTTTGATTACCAGGGAGTCCACTGGGCACAGAGAACCCATTTTCAGTGGAGGCCCAGGGAGAAAAGTTCCATGAGACAGATGACAGTCAAGATAGCAGTCCAATAAAAATAAAAGTACAAGTACAAATATATATCAAATAGTACAAAGCATGAGCAATACTGCCCATAGTGGAAAAATATTGTGCAGATACATTTTAACAAATTCACACAGTTAAAGTCAAAAGCTATTTACAGAGTGTGAGAGATCATATGGGAATTGGCTATACAAGGTTATAGCCAGCTATAAGGTGCTTAGGAACTCGGGAGGATACCCTCCCAGGAGCTTTTGTTAAAAAGTTCTAGGTAGGGAGAATGCAGTTACAGTTCCATTTGGAGGAGAGGTAGGTGTAAAGCTGAGTTTTGAAGTTGTTTGTGTTTGACATTGTCCTTAGTGTGAAAGGGAGAGAGTTCTGTTTCTTATCTAAGGAGAAGGAGAAGGAGAGGAGAACTTCTCCAGCAGGACATTTAGGTTTGTGGACAGTAATTAAGTTTTGGTGTTCAGATCTGAGAGTTCTATTTGGGGTGTATAGGGGAAGGATGTTAGTTAGAGCGGGGCATCTGGTTGGATTAAATATTAGTCTACGTGCTGTAGTGAGCTGGAGGAAGTCCAAGTACTTGGTGAATTCTAACCAGTTGAGGGATTGGAAGGTGACACAGTGATGAGTGGAATGTTTGGCTTTGGTGGCAAATTTAGAAATTTCGTTATAACAGCTTTCAAGTTTGGAAGTGATGGAAGAGGATAGGTTATAGTTAGTAGCGGGGCACCGTACAGAAGGGAGTGAAGGAGGTAAGAGGAGGCCAGAGTATGCCTGGAAGAAGTAGAGAGGAAGTGGTTGTTCCTGTATAGCACACCTAGTTTTTGGTGGGTTTTCTTTATATTTTGCTAAATATGGATGTCGAACATGAGGTGTTCATCTATAGTTACAGCGAATAGTTTGGCAAAGGGAGCAAGTTCGATCGGAGAGTTGCTTTGGCTAAGGACTTGTAAGGAAGTTTTATCAAAAAAAAGAGAAAGATTTTGAGGGTGTGAAGAGTAGTAATTTAGATGTGTTAGCATTGAGAGAAAGGTGATTTGGGCGCATCCAGATGTCAGTAGTTGAGAAGGCAGTCTGAGTTTTAGATAGGAGTTCAGGAAGGTTAGAGGCACAGCAGACAAGTGTAGAGTCATCTGCATATTGGATGACTCTGGCATTAGGAAGAGCAGAGTGAAAGCTATTGATAAAGATATTAAACAGCATTGGTCCGAGGATGGACCCCTGTGGTACTCCGGTAGGGGTGGGTAAGAAAGGTGAGGTGCCTTTTTTCCATTTCACAGCCTGAGATCTATCTGACAGACAACTTGAGAACCAATAAAAGGAGTGCTTTGAGAGAGATTTAGGTTTGAGAGGTGACTTAGAAGGTGCTTATGGAAAACGGTACTGAATGCTTTAGGGAGCTCTAGGAACACTGTGGATGCTAAATTCCCAGACTCTCGGGCTTGACTGACAGTTTCTAAGAATAAGAGTAGAATTGTTATGGTGCTATGTCCTGGTCGGAAGCCATGTTGGGTAGGGGTAAGAAGTTGGTTTTTAGTTAGAAAAGGCACAAGTTAGAGGTGGATGCATTTTTCTAGGATTTTGGAGATTGGAGAGAGAAGAGTTATAGGGTGGAAGTTTGACAGTGTTTTTGCCTCCCTTGTGGCGAGGAAGAATAAAGGTGGAATGCCAGAGTTTAGGGACATATGATTTCTTTATGGATTTATTAATTAGGATACTAATTGGGAGAGCTACACCATCGGCAGCAGACTTGAGAAAGGAAGAGGGGATGTTGTCAAGTGCATTGGAGTAGGGTTTAAGTTTGGATAGAAGTCTTTTTATGTACTTAGAGGAGACAGGTTTAAGCTCAAACACAAGGGGGAAATTATTTGTGGACTTAGTTGAGGTGGAATGTATGACAGATGGGTCATTGTTGGGAAAATAATTTGTTAGGTTGTTGGGAAAATAATTTGTTAGGTCAGACATTAACTCTATAAGGAAAGTGTTGAATAGTGAGGATAATTCTAGGTCAGACTTACTTGGGTCTGGATAGGGGTTAATTTTGGAGCTGGGTTGAGGAGTGAGTTTAGAGAGTTCCAAAAAAGCTTAGGGTTTTGGGGATGGTTGGACTGGAGTTTAGTGTAGTAGGATTTTTTGCCTTTGAAGATTTGCTTTTTTGACAAAGTTACAGAGATGTGTATATTAGACAAGGGTTTTGGGAAGTTTATTCTTTTGGTAAAGAATATGGAAAAATATGGATCCCCTGAAGCCTGCAAAAGGGCAATCACAGGAGCAAGGCATTTAGGGACCACCCTTGTGGCAGTAGAACGGCCAAAGGACAAAGCACAGAACTGAAAATGCCAGGAAGCAACAGAGAAACGCAAAAATCTCCTGAAAAGAGGATGGATTGGAATATGGACATAAGCACCCTTGAGGTCTAAAGAAACCAGAAAGGCCTGAGGTAGTCAGAGAGGAAAAAGGGACTGAAGAGACCACATCCGAAAGGAAGGCACCTTCAGAAAGGTGTTCATATGGGAAAAGTCTAGAATAGGCCTCCAAGTACCTTCTTTTCTGGGCACGAGAAACAGTCTGGAATAAAATGCCATCCCCCTTTGGGACAAAGGCACTTCTTGAATAGTACCCTGAAACAAGAGGTCCTGAAGAGCCTCTGAGAAAAAAGGAAGCTGAGGATAGGAAATCCAGAACATGAAGTACCCTTGACAAAGACTGACAAAATCCAAGAATCCTGGGTGATCCGGAGCCAAACAAGAAGAGAAAGGCAATGAGACAGAGGAATGTGGCTGGGAATGGGAAAATATTCAGACAGCACCTGGTTTGTCAAGAAAGGAAGGCTTAAGAAACCTGGCAGTCTGAATGGCTTTAGCAGGAGAAGTCCGTTTACCATCCGTTTTATCTTTAGAATGAAGGCGAGGCTGCCTACGAACAAAGGCTGGCTTAGAAGGGTAGTTACACTGAAACAGGCACAGGAGAAACAAAGACATGCTTAAGCTCCTGTAAAGCCTTCCCCTTTTCCTGAAGGGACAAATAAAACCAGTAGTCACTTCCCCAAACAAGAGAGTATTATCCAGAGAAGCATCCAGCAACTTAGCCTTAATATAATCAGAGGTTGAAGCCGAAGCCAGAGGCAGCAGCCCTGGAAGAGGCATCTGCAGCATCATAACTACACTTGACAGAATGACAAACCTGACAGGAAGACCCAAGCAAGGATTGAGCCGAAGATTTACCCTCAGAGTTCGGAAGACCAGAAAGAACCTGACAGGCCTGAGAAAGAAGAGCCAAGACATACTTAGAAACATGGGCCTGATAATTAACAGCCCTAAAAGCCAGGCTAGAGGAAGTATAAACCTTCTTACCCAGCCTATCCATGGTCCTACTGTCGTTGTCAGAAGACAGTAACTTGGACGAAAGAAGCAACTGAGATGGCTTATCAGAGGCTACATACACCACAGAGGGGTCAGCAGCAGGACATTTAAATAAAAAGGAACAATCCTCAGGCACCTTGTAAAACCTATCAGACTTACTAGGAGCAGGGGGCGAAAAATCTGGTGCTTTAGAGGCAGTGGAAAAAACATCCAATAAAGCAGGCAGGACAGGAGGAATGGCTGTAGGGTTAAGGAGATTCCAGTTGCAGTAACTCATAGTACCTCTTATGGATATCCAAAAACCTGGGCCCAATCCCACTTAAAAGTCCATACTCCTAAAGTGCGTATCCTAAAACAAAATTTCCTCAGAGGGATTATCAAGAGTATGAGAATCCTCCTAGTTAGATCCATAGTCTAAAGGAGAAAGAACATGGGCAGAATAAGCAAGGTAGTCATCATCAGCATCCACCTCAGAAGAGTGGAAGTCTCTGGGACTTTTAGGGGAAGAAGCAGACCAAGGAGGCGCAGGAACTGAAACCCCTTGAGAAGGCGGCAATGACAGTAAAGCATTAAATAAGCCCTGAGCAAAGGCCTGCCACTCACTTTGTGGATCCCTAGGAGCAGAAACTGAAACCCCTTGAGAAGACCATAATGACAGTAAAGCATTAAATAAGCCCTGAGCAAAGGCCTGCCACTCAATAATGACAGTAAAGCATTAAATAAGCCCTGAGCAAAGGCCTGCCACTCACTTTGTGGATCCCTAGGAGCAGAAGAAACATGGTTAGTTTTCGGTTTCTTCTTCAAAGGGACATCCGACCTGGAAACCTGAGAAGGCCTAGACTCCGGATGGCACTCCCCAACAGCAGTAGGACCCTCTTTCCGAAAGAGAAACTGCGGAACCTTATTAGAACCCTCGGAAACAGTCAACTCTGGTTCCATCTGAATGCCCAAAACAGATGCCTGCAAAGCATAGTTGGACATGCTGCCTGCCAAATTCCTCACCGGCCTCCAACCCAGACATGGTACAAGAACCTGACAAAACAACTGGGTGAGCCTCTGGGTGCATAACAACCTCAGGAGAAACACCCAGCAGAGGCTAGACAGCAGAAGATTCCGGCCTTACCTTATGCACCTTCGTCTTCCCAGCTGGCTGACCCTCAGGGCAGGAAGTTCCATCCATAGTACCCGCAGCAAGAAGCTTAAGTCGCTGATTTTCAAGGTACAAGGAAAGGGAAGAAAGCCTACTATGAAGAGTTTTGGGGACAAACGCCTGACAAATTGAACAAGACACATGGTCATGAGCAGCACCAAGGCAAAAAAAAACAATTATCGTGACTGTCTTTATGGGGAATCAGTCTCCCACACTGGCATTTATCCTTTCTGGATGGCATCAACTCCAAACAATACTAAACACAACAGTAAATAATCAAAAACCCAACTAGATATTTATCTGCAACTGTGAGGGCTCCAGCAACAGGGCCAAGCCAACAAACAGAAAAATGGATGTTTGCAACAGACTGGCAGTTAAAACAGCGTTCAGACTGGCAGCAAAAAAGTTCTGAGGATGGTATACCTGAACGTCATTTTTATGCCCTTCCTTACAGAAGGAATAAGCAGGCGACGTTCTGCGTACCTTAAAGCAATGGAAATCTTTTGTAAACTGGCCAGACGGAGGGCTTCACGGCAGGGAATCCTATTAGTAAAGAATACTGCAGCGGTGAATGTAAGGACATCTTAAAGGTACATTCAAAATCTAATTTTTTTAAATCCTCAGAAAATGTTGGGTATGTAACCAAATCACACTCTCAATACAAACAGAAGCAGCTGCATTTCTAGAAATAGTGTCCACACCTTCAAAGCTCTCCTCAAAAAATGCTTCTAATGTGACTCAAGATTTGAAATAATCTCATTCATGTAACATTTCTGTTCAGCAAGCAAAGTTGCATCCAAAGCCATCTACACTGTAAGCACATTACAAAATAAACTTTCACATGAAGCCCTGAAAATTATAAATTCTAAAGAATAAATTACTTGACTGGTCCTGTTTTCCCCTGAAATTCTAAGCACTTGCCAATTTTCCAACAGCTGTAGAGTTAAAAGAAGCCAAGGCTCTCTTGTTGGAGTTGGCAGCTAGAGAAACCACATCTGGGTCAGTTAAGATGGAGCAAAGACAGCTGCAAGATCTCAGTATACAGTGTATTTCCTCATAGCCTTTTTTAGGATCTGGATCACTAGCCACAGGGGGTTACATGAAGTTTTATAGACAACGTCTTAAGTCCAATAACAGAGTGAGAACAGCCAAAACATTATGGAATTTCATCTTCAGTAAGGTCATAAATTATGCCAATCTCTAGTGAAGCTCCAAATTGCTTCCATTCAAGTATATCTATAAACCTAGCTAAAATCTGTAGCAAGGTGAACACTTGCTCAGGTTCTTGAATGCTCATCCTCCGAAGAATTAGACTGGATGGACTCAAGAGTGTTTATTACTGTCTGCATCAAAGTCCCCATCAAAATCTGCATGGCTAGACTAATCCCTAGAGTCATTTTGAATAGGTGCAGTCTCAGATATTAGCTGACTGTACAACACTGTTAGCTAAAGAAACCATACCAGCCTTATACATGGTACTAACTTGATCATCTACCGGGTGATAAAGTTTCTGTTTCTTCTTACTATGAACTACACCAGACAACAAAATATCTGGGGACAGAATAGAATGTCTGGTAAGAGATCTCTTATCCTGGACCTTTCCTGCACCTAAAGGGCTTGGTTCTCCCATAACTGACCCAGGTACTGAAACAGCCCTGGAAGATGTGTCTGACCCTCGTACCTTACATAGCTATGGGCTCACTCCCATAGGTTGACAAAAAAATTTGAAGTGGTCTGCGGGCTGGCTTATGGCAACAACAGATTCAAAAAAAGTATGATAAGGCATGCTTTTACTGAGTTTTTCTATTTAGATGAAACTGTTTTTGATGGGAGGGTAGCCATATCAGGAGTCGTTAAGTCAGGGGGAAAAAAAAACAGAATAATACATTGACACTATCCAGGGCTGAATAAGGGCAGCAATAAACAAATATGAGCAATGTCTCCACGTAGTAAATACAGCTACAGTATATAAAATGTGCAAAGCCTTGGCCTACAATCTACACAGTGTAGTAAACAAGTGCACATATATTTAGAGTACCAAGTAAAATTCACCTATCCAGATGACAGAAAGAATAGTTATGTAATTCTGTACGTTTCAGTGTTCATAACATGAGGGAGGAGTCTGCTACAGGCTGTCACGAACATCCAGCCAGTACACAAAAGTCTAAAGCTATGTTACATCCGTGCAACGTCACATAGGTCCCCATCCCAAATCGGCCATAAAGTGATATACAGTTTAAAGCAGACGTCAGCACCTACCACCCTCAGAACTGAATGCCCCAGGAAGAACACCAGCCTGAGATAAACTGAGAAACACATATCCAGAAAGCAAGCAACAGGGAAAAGATGGGAGAGATAGAATACTGCAACATACAGAAGAGAAGAGCATTTATGGTTATGGTAAGATTTTACACAACTATTCTATGTCCTTCTATTCATATGTTGTAGTATTCATAACATGAGCGAGAATACCAAAGGTCATACAGAGGAAAGAGAGTGGGAGGAGGGGCAGTAGCACTCTATACAAACCCCTAAATAATAGCCCTGGCAAAACCATGTATAGATTTAGAAATACTACCCAACTTGTAATGTTTTGTGAAAGTATGGACAGAAAACCAAGTAGCTGCTTCAAGGACTGAGAAAGTATCCAAAAACCCTTGAAAAAAATCACCTGAAGAAGACACATCTTTATTAGAATGAGCCTTAACTGGAGATGCAAGGGGTTTTCCATGAAACACATAAAAAGAAATAGCCTTAGAGATGCAAGAGGAGATTGTCTGTTTGAAAAACAGGCTTGCTCAGAACCCTGGGATAAGAGCTTTTCTGACAGACTTGGTTTTACTCAAGTAAAATCTAAGTTGCTTGAAAACAGGCTTGCCCAGAGCCCTGGGATGATAAGAGATTTTTCTGACAGACTTGGTTTTATCCAAGTAAAATCTGAGTTGTCTACGCACATCCAAGGTGTGTAAAAGCCTCCTGCTAGGAAATTGTGGAGAGGGGGAAAAAAGTAGGCAAATTAATTAATTGGTTAAGTGACAACTCATTCAACACCTTGGGTATAAAGGAGGGACTAGTACGTAGGGAAACCCTATCCTTGTGGAAAACGGTGAAAGGAGAGGAAGCCATAAGGGACTGAAGTTCTGAAACCCTTCTGGCTAAGTGATAGCTAAAAGAAGCACCGTCTTCCAAGTGCAATGTTGGAGAGAAGAGGAAACTGCTGGTTCAAAGGGAGGCAATGTAAGTTTTTTTTAAGACAAAATTTAGATCTCAAGGAGGAGGAACTGGTTTCCTTGGTGGTCTGATATGAAGGATGCCTTTCAAGAAAAGTCTGACTTCCAATCTTGAAGGCAAAGGAGGGGTGATAGACAGACAGGCAGAAATGGCGGAGAGATGAGTTGTTACTGAAGAGTACGATAATCCAGTCCAGTAATTTACACAGATAAGACAAAACCACTGGAATATCCACAAACAATGGTTGTTGGTTTTGAGAAAGACACCAGGTGGAAAACCTCTTCTATTTGAAAATGTAGGATTTCCTAGTATTGGGTTTTCTGGCCTCCTGCAGAACTTATAGCACGTCCTCAGAAAATAGGTGTCTGAAAGGAATCAAAACCCTATCACCCACAATGTCAGATGAAGGGTTGACATTTGTTGATGTATTAGGGATCCCTTGTCCTGTGCGAGTAGATCCACCCTGTGAGGTAACTCTTGATGATTGCCCTTGGCTAAACGCAGCAGAAGGGGGAACCAATGCTGTCTTGGCCAAAAGGGAGTCACTGGCAAGATTTTTGGTTGGGTCTGTTCTATCTTTAACAGAATTTTCTGTAGAAGGGGGAAAATGTATAGAGAAACATCCCCTTGCAAGAGAAGGAAACAGTATCCATCTTCCATGCCAGGGGATCGGGCACTCTGGCACAAAACTTTGGAAGTTCTGTTCATAGGGGGAGGCAGAGAGATCTACTTGAGGGGTACCACACTGATGGACAAGGTCCAAAAACATATCCCTGTGCAACATCAATTCATGGGATTGAGTCATGAACCTGTTCAATGCGTCTGCCACAACATTCTGACTGGAAGGAATGTAAACTGCCTGAAGGGTTAGTTGATACTGACTAGGCAACCCCTAAGCAATGAGAGCTAACCTGCACAGGAGATATGACTTAATCCCCCATTTGTGGACATACCAAAGAAATGCAGTGTTGTCTGTGAACTGCTTTACAGGACCTCGAAGAAAAACAGGTTAAAAGGTTTGCAAGGTAAAAATGAGAGCTCTCATCTCCCTTGTTTACGTGTTCCTTCATTTAGGAAGGAGACCACACACCTTGAACCTTCCAAGAGGCAAAGGTTGCCCCCATCTTATGTCCAAGGTATCCGTAAATAACTCCTGAGATGAAAGAGGAGGTTGAAAGGGAAGCCCTGGATTTAAGGTAACCTGTTTAATCCACCACTGCAATTCTTTTTTCAACTAGGGAAGGAGAGGAATAACAAAATCTAGTGGATGAGCATGCTGCATCCAGACTGATCGGAGATACCACTGGAATTTTCTCATGTGAAGTTTGGCTAGACATAACATGGGAATAGTGGATGCTTCAAGGCTTAGTAGACACAGGAACTCCCTGGCTGTCAGGGACTGAAGTGGAATGATGACCTGAAAGAAAGCGATTAGAGAGATAACTTTCTAAGGAGGCAAAGAAGCCAGCATCTTGTCTGTCTGTATTTTGCATCCTAGGAAGACATGGCCTTGTGAAGGAGTAAGAAAGAATTTTTGGAAATTTATAGTGAATCCTGGTCTTTCCAATAGACACTGTGAAATGAAGGTTCTCTAAATGAATGTCTGAAGAATGAGACTGGAGAGGGAGGTCGTCCAGGTATGGAAAATCTGAAACCCCAGAGTCTGCAAAAGGCAATAACAGGAGCTAAGCATTTTGTGAAGACCCTTGGTGCCATAGAAGGCAAGGCAAAAGATTGAAAGTGTGAGGAAGTAATAGCAAAGCACAGAAATTTCCTGTAAAGAGGATGAATAGGGACATGAAGATAGGCATCCTTGATGTCCAGGGACACCATGAAGGCCTGTGGAAGAATGAGAGGAAGCAAAGTGTTTAATGAAAGCATGTGAAAGGTGGGGGACCCTTAGAAATGTGTTTAGATGTGACAGATCTAGAATGGGTCTCCAAGGACCATCTTTTCTGGGGACTAGGAACATTTTTGAATAGAATCCTTTCCCTATTTGGGAAGGTGGTACTTCATGAATGGTTCCCTGAGAAATCAAGGTGTGAATCACCCGAGGACAAATTTCCAACAAATTTCCAACTGATCTTTTGGGGATTGAGGAATACCTCTGAAGAAAGGAAGAAAGAATCTTCCATACCATGAAGTATCCTCCGAGGATAACAGAAAGAGTCCAAGGGTCTTGGATGATCCGTTTCCAAACAGGGAACGACAGTGAAAGATGCAAGGACAGTGCAGTCTGTCTGCAGAGATTGCTAGTCACAGACTACCTGGCTTGCTCGGAAAAGGCTGCTTCTGTGCAGGAGTAGTAGTAGTAGAAGTCATCTTGGTAATGTAAGGTTTTCTGGCACTTCTTTTACTCTTAGATGAAGAAGGTCTGGATAGCTTCCTTACAAAAGGAGTTTTAGAAGGATAGTTCCTTTGAAATTTTGGAACTGGTGACACAAAAAAAAATGTTTAAAGGTCCTGGAGCTCCTTACCCTTTTCTTGCAAGGACGTAAAAAGATCTGCAGCTGCAGATCCAAACAAGGCCTTAGAATCTAATGAAGCATCCATAATTTTAGCTTTGATATCATCTGGTAGTGGCTGGAGTCTCAGCCAAGAGTACCTCCTCAGGACAGAGCCAGATGTAGCAGCTCTGGCAGATGCTTCCACTGCATCATAACTGCATTTACTGGAATGACGTATCACTTGAGCAGAGGAACCCAAAATAGAAGAAAGCTGAGACTTAGTGTCCGAGTCTGGAAGCTTCAAAATGAGCTTAGTGGTTTGAGAAAGGAGGGCTAAGGTATATTTGGTCATATGCGTCTGGCTGTTTATGGCCCTAAAGGCAAATATGGTCAAAGTATATACTTTTTTCCCTAACCTTTCCATAACTTTGCTCTTCCTATCTGAAGAAAGAAGAGAAGTTGAAGGCAAAAGCTTTGAGGGCTTATCTGCAGCCACTGAGACTGTAGCTGGATCTACAGAAGGGCACTTAAACAAAAACTTGCAGTCTTCTGGCAGGTTGTAAAACCTATCTGGCTTTTTAGGAGCAGGAGGTTGCGAGTCTGGAAACTTAGAAGCAGAGAAGAAAGTATCCAGCTGGTAGCACTGCAGGTACTGCAGATGGGGAAGGGGAATCCATTTGTAAAAGATCATATCATATTTTTTTGCCTCTCAGAAACCTGAAAGCAATCCCACTTGAAAAATGCTCTCATTTTCACAATGATCTCACCAAAGGTAATATCCTCTCCATCCGATTCCTCCTCTGGGGTAGCATACCCCAATGGAGAGGGCATCTGGGCAGAATATGCCAGAGACTCACCCCCAGAGGAATCATCTTCATCCGAAGAATCCTCAATCCTAATTATTTTTTGAGGAGAAACTGGAAAAGGGAAGAAGGGAGAGAGAACCCTGTACGTTGCGCAAGGGCCATAAAAGCATTTAAACAGCCCTTGAGAAAAGGCTTGCTAATCAGCAGAATTTTCCCGAGAAGAAGAATGCTTAGTTTGCTGCTCTTTCTTTAGTGGAACACCCATATGGTGGGAAAGACAAGGGGACCCGATGTAGACCTACATTCGATAATGGTTGCTCGGGACACCTTCATGTACAAAGGATTTGTGGAATTCCACAAGGACCTTCAGAGACTATGAACCTCAGTTCCCCTTGTACGTCCGTTGAGGACATATGCATTTCTCCCGAGGAGGTGCTAGCAAGATCCTTTGTGGCCTCCACAATGGTACCCGTGGAAGAATCACTGCCTTCCTCCTAACAGGTCTCCGAGTCAATATCAGTCTCAGGAGAGATGCCCAGAATTGGAGGAGCAGCAGAGACCTCAGGCCTAGATTTATAGGTTCATAGGTTCATACTAGGCTATCTGCCCTAGGGCATTTATAAGCCTAGCCAGAATGTGTTTGGCTTTCGCCACCCATTTTAAATTTATTTTGCTATGCCCTTTTTCGAGGTTAGTATACTGTGCCTCTGTCTAACAGTGACACAGAAGTGATACCCGGGGTAAACCTATGATCTCCCATCCACTCATCAAGATTCCTCTTGAAGAGAGTCAATGAGGGACTCTGCCTAACCTGGACTGGGATTTTATTCCAGAGTGAAGGGAGCCTCTGGGTTATGAATCTGTCCCTCCAGCATGTCCTATTTATTTCAGTGGTGAGGTTCAAGTCTCTCGAGCACGTAGCTCGATGGGATTTGGATTTTCTGAGGTGCAGCATGTCCATTAATTCCGGGTTGGACATGGCTTTATACGTCAGGCACAGATCGCCTCTGAACAGGCGGTATGCCACTGAGTATAGCTGGAGTTTCTTTAACCGGGCAGCATATGGCATCTGTTTGAGCCCTTTGATCCTCTTGGTGAGGTACTTTTGCCTTCTTAGCCTTTTTAAGAACAGACTCCCGTGAAGGGCCTGATATACCTTCCATGGCATCATGTGCCAAATACTTAAGGTGTTGGTTTTCTAAATGTAAATTGAGAGAAGCGAGACAGCTGCGAAGGGTCTTTGGAACAAAGGCTTTAAAATAGCACATGAGATATGGTCATGGTTAGGACCTAAAAAAAAGTAACACTTGCCCTTCTTAGATGACATGTAAAAACAATAGTAGCACAAAAAATTTAAGAAAAAACTCTAACAGAGCACTTATCTGACCAGGAATCCGCAACTTCACTGTCAAGCAAATGACCAGAGATGGCATTCAGACTAGTGGAAGAAAAATTCTGAGGATGGTACCTGCCAATGACTACGTTATACCTGACATCACTTTATGGCTGACGTGGGATGAGGACTTGTGTGTGACGTCGCATGTACCCAACAGTAGCTTCAGACTTTTATATACTGGCCAGATGTTCAAGGCAGCCTGCAGCAGACTCCCCCTCATGTTATGAATACTGCAACACAGAGAAGAACATCTATGGTTATGATACAATTTTACATGACTATTCTTTTGGTCACTATCTGGACAAGTGAATTTTACTTGGTACTATAAACATATGTGTAGTTGTTTACTACACTTTGTAGATTGTAGGACAAGGCTTTGCACATTTTATTCAGTTTAGCCCTATTTTAATAAGTGGAGACATAGTTCTGCCCTTAAATCAAATAGAAACCTTTTAAAACAGTATAAAACAGAATTTACTTACAGATTTTCTTGTCAGAAATGAAATCTCCAGAGAAAACACAAATAACGTAATTTGCAGTAAAAAATCATGATTCAGTGGTAAAAACAGTCACAGCAGTGTTAAATCAGTAGTAAACATCATAGAAGTGATGAAACGGCAAAAAAAAAAAAAGCAAAATTTCTCTGTCAGAACTTTCAAATGAAGTAAATAAACAGAAACATGAGAATTAAGTATTCAATTAACACCACAGAACTTCAGTTTCCTAGCACAGGGCAAAGAACACTTTAGAAAAGCCATATAACTGATTAAAACACAGTAAGGAAGTAAACAGTGTGGGAAGAAATAGCCAGGGAATTGTTATGGCTAGGCTTGTATAGGGCCAATAGCCCAGTACTGACCTATGAACCTTAAGTATACAAAGAACACAATAGTAAGTCAGAATTCTGAAAGGAACTTAGCAGTAGTAAAGGGCAAAATTATTAAAATAAAAAGTTAGCAAATATATATATATATATATATATATATATATATATATATATATATAATTTTTTTTTTTTTTTTTTTTTTTTTTTAAGAAAACAAAGAAATCAAAATTATATAATAAGAAAGAGGACGATAAGCTCCCAAAAGTACCTAATCTGGGTCTGGAGGCTGTAATCCACTAATGCAGGCTGATAAGTAGATTCAACTGTGTGAAATCTTCAGCTAGAACTAAAAGTTTGAATAACTGACTCTCTGTGACAAGGGTTAGGCTTCCCCTGATGGGAAAGGCTTGGCCGATCCCCTGTCACAGGAAGTCAGTGAAGGGGCTTCTTGGCTCTGGAAAGCTGCCATTATGGGTTATTGTAGGGCACAGGACCCATATGTCATTGAGCAATGACAATGAACATTTTTCCGACAGCTGACACTTTTACGACTGTCAAACAATACATTAATAGTTGAAGAATGTAAGAACCTAATAAAAGAAAAAGGAAGCCTGAACATCTTTGCAAATACACAGAAAAGGGAGAAGAGTGAACATCTTTAAATTCCCCTAACCTAACTCTCAAATCCCATTCCAGCCATTATAACTGCTCACTGTCATACAGACTATCACCGCTATAGGGGGATGACTACTTTTTTAAATAGATGAATGGAAGAAAATTTATCTTGGACACGAGTCTTACAAATTACCACCAAGAGCTACAAACTGCAATTTCTTTCCATGTAGCAAGTTCATGGGAATAATTCCAATCCCAAAAGAATATAGTACAATCTGGTGCTTCTTCTTTTTGACAGTATCATTTAGTAGGCAGTCACTGAATGGGTTCCCACAGGACAGGAAAACACTTGTTCAAGTCTCTTTCAGCTATCCAGAAGGGATGGTCAACAGAAACTCATTCCAGACTTTTCATGAATAAAGAGGTTCCCTGGTGTATCCAGATTCAAAAAGTTGATGCTACAGGGTCACCTCTCTCTCCTTTTTACTTCATTTCCAGATTCCTACCTACACATTTCCATTCACAGAGAACACCATTTTTTTTCTACAAATCTAATGCAGGGGCATTTTACTACCAGTTTACATCTTTGACCTTCGGACTAGCCACTACTCAGTTTTCATCAAATCTCTGTCTCAATGATAGCTCACTGCATCACCAAGAGCATACATACTTCTCCCAAACTTGACGGCTGCCTCATCTAACCAAGGTCAAGCGATAAAGCGAGAAGATGCAAAAGGTCTTAAACTTCACTTTTGCATGTCTTCAAAGTCTGGGGTGCTCCCTGAATCTGTCCAAGTCTAATCATGTACTTCCAAGGTTAAATGTTTTCTTAGGGACTCACCTGGAAAGGTATTTCTTCCTTAGCCAAGGTAAGAGGACATTAGAAGTCCAAGGGATGACAAAGTTAGATGGTCTTCAGATACCACTCGAACATCCGCATATGGAGTCTGGCAAATGGAACCATCGGGATAGTGAATGCATTGAACTCCAGGGCCCTTAGAAACTCTCTTTCTGAGGTCTCCTGCAAAGGAAGAAGGTACTGAAAGCTGTCGGTGAGAGTTTGAATTCTGCAACCCAAGAAAACCTGGTGCTGAGAAGGCATCAGACCTGACCTCTTTAGATTCAGAGTGAAACCTATATTGTGTAGCAAAAGCATCATGAATTCCAAGTGCTGTACACCAGCCTGCTGAGAAGTAGCTTAAATGAGAAGGTCATCCAGGTAAGAAAATATCTGAATGCCATGAAGGCTGCAAAAGGCTACAACAGGGGCTAGACATTTGGTAAATACCTTCAGGTTGTAGAAAGACCAAATGGCAAAGCAGAGAACTGATAATGTAAAGATGCATGGAATGAATTATTATTTATATTTACTGGAAATTTGTTAATTGGGTTAGTCCAATTAAGCCAGTTCCCATTTTCAGTAGCGACCAGAGGAAGAAAGCTCCAGAGCATTGCAAACATTATTAGAAATCATAACTTAACTGTGTAGGCAAAGACATACACAGTTGTGGGAACAAACATCATATCAGACAAAAAGAAGTTTATAAGAGACTAAAACAACATCATGACAGAAAAAAGGGAGTTTACAGGAAAAAAGAAGTTGTGTACTCACCATAACATTCCATGTGTGCTGTCCATCTCACCTTCATTCTGTACTGGATGGGTTCTGAACTGATCCTCTGTTCCAACTCAGCCTTATACAAAAGCTCAATGTCTTCAAGTAGCTCATAGCTTATCCCATATCCCATAATGCTCTAGGATACTACTCAGGTCTTCTTTGCTGGTATTATAATAGAAGTATATAAAGATGTACTACTTTAAGAGCTATAAAGTGGGTCAGAGAATCTTAGTCACCAAATGAATCTGCTCAGTTCTCCAGGAGCCAAAAGGCTGGAGGAAGGAGGATGGGATGGTAAGAATGAAGGAGAGATGGAAAACACACACAGAACTTTCTGGTGAGTACATAACTTCTTTATGTGATGTTGTCCTATCTCACCTTCATTCTGTACTGGTTGGGATACGTCCCTAGCACCATCTTTCTTGGGTGGCTCAAGGGAAAATATTCTTCAGAACAGTGGACCCAAAAGAGGATCTGTCCCTGGAGGTCAAATCAATTTTGTAATGAGTAATAAAGGTAGGAGTTCTTGTTCACATTGCTGCAGCACAAATGGCATCAATTGACAGTTTAGCCCGAAAGGTGGATGAGGTAGATATAGCTATGGTAGAATGACCTCTTACTTTGTCGGGAAGTTGTTTGTTCTATGAATTGTAGGTGAATGTAATACAATCTGACAGTCATCTGGAAAGAGTGATCTTCGTAATTGCAGCACCTTTCTTGCAGTCTGAGAAGGACACAAACAGTCAGTCAATCTTTCTAAAATCCTTCGTTCTATGCAAGTAGAAACATAATTGTCTATGTACATCTAGTTGATGTAGCAAATATTCTGCCTTATTGCCATAATTAGGGAAGAAAACTGGTAAGTCTATGGATTGGTTTAAGTTTGATTCGGAACATACTTTTGGTAGAAAGGATGGGTTTGTTCATAAAGACACTGTCTTTATGGAACAGCATATGGGGGGTTTGATAGACCATGCTTGTAACTCCGAAACTCTCCTAGCTGAAGTGATAGCTATTAAAAGAATCGTCTTCCAGGTTAAAAACTTTATATCACAGGATGATGAAGGTTTAAAAGGGAGAAGAATCATATGGGATAACACAAAATTCAGGTCCCATGGTGCAAGAAGTGGTTTAATGGGCAGTCTTAATAAAATGGTCCCTCTCAGGAAAGCTTTGGAAAGTCTGTGGGATATCACGTTCGGCCCAGCTTCACTTACATGGAAGTTTGAGATCACTGTTAATTGAACACTATGAACCTATAACTATCCAGGGAATTGTTATGGCTAGGCTTGTATAGGCCCTACGGCCGATAGCCTGGTACCAGCCTATGAACCTAATAGTAGCTATAGCCGCCCTGTAATGAAATAGTTTTGCCAAGAACTCCAGTATGGAAGATATAGGGGCAGAGAAAGGGTCAATTTGATTTTTCAAGGTCCAGGAGGAAAATCTCTTCCATTTGTTGATATACAATTTTCTCGTCAAAATCTTATGAGAAGAAATCAAGATATGCTTCACTGAAGGGGAAAGGTCAGGTAGCCCGGCTATGTTTGGAATCGCAGCAGCCAGGCTGTCAACTTGAGGCTTTGAAGAGATAGAAGGTGCATTCCCGATGCACGAGTCAGAAGATCTGGAACTGGGTCCAGAATCAAAGGCTCCTCCTGGAGATGAGGCCAAAGGAAGGGGAACCAGATTTGACGAGGCCAATAGGGGGTGACAAGTATCAAGGTCCTACCCAAAATGCTGGCTTTTAAAGAACTTTGAGTATCAAGGGAAGGGGGGGGGGGTGAGGCGTAAAGAAGACCCGAGGGCCAATCATGTAACAAGTGCATCCCTTGGTGGTTCCCCCGGAGGGGGGATTAGGGCAAGATAGCTGCTGCATTTGGTGTTCATGGACATGGCAAAAAGGTAGCAGCAAGGCTGGCCCCATTTTTTGGAAAATCATTCACGTTCTTGTTTTAGGGACCACTTGTGAGGCATCAGAATCGCCCTGCTGAGTTTGTCCACTATCACATTAGATTGGTAGTGGAATGAGGAAGTACAGGAGAGTATACAGAGGAAGAGGCTGGCGAAGAAGAAGTGGGATTGTCAAAGAGATGAAGAAAGTAGACATGAGTATAAGGTGATGAGGTGCATGGCAAAGAGAGAGGTGGCAAAAGCTAAGGATAAGGCGTATGGAGAGTTGTATGAGAGAGAGATTGGACACTAAAGAGGGAGAAAAGGACCTGTACCGATTGGCTAGACAGAGGGACAGAGCTGGGAAAGATGTGCAGCAAGTAAGGGTGATAAAGGATAGTGAGGGAAAGGTACTCACAAGAGAGGAGAGTGTGTTGAGTAGATGGAAAGAGTATTTTGAGAGGCTGATGAATGAACAGAATGAGAGAGAGAGAAGGTTGGATGATGTGTGGATAGTGACTCAGGAAGTGAAACAGATTAGCAAGGAGGAAGTAAGGACAGCTATGAAGAGGATGAAGAATGGAAAGGCTGTTGGCCCAGATGACATCCCAATGGAAGCATGGAGGTGCTTAGGAGAAATGGCAGTGGAATTTTTAACTAGACTGTTTAATGAAATTTTGGAAAGTCAGAGGATGACTGAGGAGTGGAAAAAAGTGTTTTGGTACCTATCTAAGAATAAGGGTGATGTGCAGAGCTGCAGTAACTACAGAGGGATAAAATTGATCAGTCACAGCTTGAAGTAATGGAGAGAGTAGTAGAAGCTAGGTTAAGAAGGGAGGTGATGATTAGTGATCAGCAGTATGGTTTCATGCCAGGAAAGCGCACTACAGATGTGATGTTTGCTCTGAGAGTGTTATTGGAGAAATACAAAGATGGTCAGAAGGAGTTGCATTGTGTCTTTGTAGACTTGGAGAAAGCATATGACAGGGTGCCTAGAGAAGAGTTGTGGTATTGTATGTGGAAGTTGGGAGTGGCAAAGAAGTATGTAAGAGTGGTACAGGATATGTACAAGGGTAGTGTGACAGTGGTGAGGACTGCAGTGGGAATGACAGATCCGTTTACGGTGGAGGTGGGATTACATCAAGGATCAGCTCAGAGTCCTTTCTTATTTGCAGTGGTGATGGACAGGTTGACAGATGAGATCAGACAGGAGGCCCCGTGGACTATGATGTTTGCAGATGACATTGTGATCTGTAGTGACAGTAGGAATCAGGTTGAGGAGACTCTGGAGAGGTGGAGATATGCTCTAGAGAGCTGAGGAATGAAGGTCAACAGGGCTAAGGCAGAATATATGTGTGTAAATGAGAGGGAGGGTCGAGGAATGGTGAGGATGCAGGGAGTACAGTTGGTAAAGGTGGACGAGTTTAAATACTTGGGAACAACAATTCAGAGTAATGGAGAATGTGGAAGAGAGGTGAAGAAGAGAGTACAGGCAGGGTGGAATGGGTGGAGAAGAATGTCAGGAGTGATTTGTGACAGACGGGTACCAGTAAGAGTGAAAGGGAAGGTCGACAAGACAGTAGTGAGACCAGCTATGTTAAATGGGTTGGAGACAGTGGCATTGACAAAAAGGCAGGAGTCAGAGCTGGATGTGGCAGAGTTAAAGATGTTAAGATTTGCACTCGGTGTGACTAGGATGGATAGGATTAGGAATCAGTATATTAGAGAGTCAGCTCATGTTGGACAGTTTGGAGACAAAGCAAGAGAGACGAGATTGCATTGGTTAGGACATGTGCTGAGGAGGGATGATGGGTATATTGGGAAAAAGATGCTAAGGATGGAGCTGCCAGGTAAGAGGAAAAGAGGAAAGCCTAAGATAAGGTTTATGGACGTGGTGAGAGAGGACATGCAGGTGGTTGGTGTGACAGAGCAAGATGCAGAGGATAGGAAGAAATGGAAAGAGATGATCCACTGTGGCGACCCCCAACAGGAAAAGCCGAAAGATGATGATGATGATGATGATGACACTAGGATTTCCCCAGGATATGTGTTGCCATCAGAAAGCGTTGGGAGGAGGTCGCCAACTGCCATACTCTCACTGCCGCCTGACAAAGTGGGTAAGATCTGGTTCCTCCTTGTTTGTTTACATACCACACGACCGACATACTGTCTTGTTCGTATTGCAATGGTTCCTAGTGAAGGGAGTCTGGGAATGCCTGCAATGCTAAAAACATCACTCTCATCTCTAGGACACTGATATGCAAGTGGGCCTCGTGATCCTGCCAAGTGCCTTGGACTGTCCTTCCCTGATGATGTCCCCCCACCCTATCTGGGAAGCGTCCATGGTCACTGTGGTTAAAGCCTGTGGAAGAACAAAGGGTCAATCTAAAGTCACATGAGTGGAGTGAAGTCACCAACGAAGGTCTTTCCTGCAAGATTCTGTTGACATGATTTGGTGGGACATGGGTACTTCCTGCATGGACCACTGAGTGAACAACAGCCACTGTAGAATCATGTGGAGCCACACCAACAGAAATCAAGGTTATTGCTGCTGCCATGGTGCCCAATACCTAAAACCTTCCTCTTGAAAATTAGAGGGCTTTTCCCTTAGGGCTTGTACTCTTTCTGGGGGAAGGTTTACCATCATTTTTGTAGTACTTAAAGTCTGCTCCTATAAAAACGATACACTGAGATGGCAATAAGGTAGATTTTTAATAATTGTTGTGATCCCTAAATGAGAGCAGAGTTTCAATGTGGTCTCTCTCGCTTTTATTAGATGCTCGGTGGTGGCGGTTAGGAGCCAGTCATCTAGAAAGCCTAGGTATTTCAGGTGGGCCGTGACTACTGCCATACATTTGGTGAACACTCTGGGGGCTGTAGTGAGACCAAAGGACAGAGCTTGAAACTGATAGTGACTGGCTCCCAACCGAAAGCACAAATGACTCCTGGATCACCTGTCCCATTTTTTTGTGGTAGTACGCATCCTGAAGGTCTACAGGGCGCATCCAATCATCTTGTCCAAGAAAAAGGAGTATTGACTGCAGTGTTACCATTCGGAATTGTGACTTTTTTATTGCTCTGTAAGGTCTGCCAAGATCCAGGATGGGTCTCCAGTCCCCTGTTTTCTTTGGGACTAAAAAGAACCTTGTAAATTCAGGATCCTATTTGGTCTGCGGGGACTTTCTGGATGAGTTGTTTTTTCTAGCAACTTCTGTACTTCTAGGGTTGCCTGCTTCCTTTGACTGGGTGGAATGTCCGGGATGTTTTTTATGTTTGGGATGGGGAAAGAAAAGGGTATGGAGTAACCTCTGGATATGATGCTTTGTACCCATTTGTCTTTTGTTATTTTTAGCCAAGCTTCTGGGTACAAAGATAAGTGACCCACGACTGCCTCCAGAGATGAACAGGCGGGCCTCCTTTCAGGAGCGCTGGAAGGGCTTGCCAAGGAAGGATTCCCGGTCACCCTGGTTTTGCAGACCCCCTCTGCCACATGGCCGGCATCTTTCATTACTGCTTCCCCCTCTGCCCCCGACAGAAGATTCACCACGTGTGTCCTGAAAAACTCTCTGGGATTTTCAAAACCACATTTTTCCTTCCTTTTGATCTTTTGGATAAGGTCTAGAATGTAGGGAAACACGGACTCCTATGACAGAGAGAGTTTTTCCTTCTTGTTCACACCTGGTTAGTGTGTGTCTGACTTTAGGCCCAAACAAGTAAAATGAGTGAAATCATTCAGGGACCGGAGTGCAAAGGCTGCTGAAGAAAAGGTGCGCTTTCCATATCTGTCCATTGCATGAGACTCTTTGCTCGGAGGATGGACAGAGGATGTCTTATCAGTGGGGGATGTAATGAATTTATTTGGCCGCCGAGGGACAGGCTCCACTGAGTATGGAGACTCCCATGCCTTTTGACAAACTAAGTCCATTAGTTCATCAAAAAGTGGCAACACCCAAGTGGTGGAAGGGCAAGACCCAAAAGCCTTCAGGTACACAGACTCCTCCTCGGAAAGGTTGATGTACTTCCAGCCACCTCTTTGCTTCGGTATTTCTAGGATGTCTGCAAAGGAGACATCCTCAGAGGGTGACTGTGGGGACCCTTCTGACTCATCAAGGTCTGTCAGATGTGACAGACTCCTGTGGGGAGTCCAAATGCTTTCTCTTACATAGTCTTTTACGAGGGACCTCTTCAGAAGGGTATTCTGGAGAGGTTTCAGAAGAGAGGGCTTCACCCAGTGGGGCATCCTGAGGCCTTGGGTGTCCGCGTCTATGTTTATTTAATTTATTTTTTTATTTTACATTTGCTGACCGGGCTGGTCCAACTGGATATATGTCCATTTTCAGTGGAAGCCAGAGGAGAAAAGCTCCACAAATCAGAGTAGCATTTACAAAGCACAGCAACATTACAAAGTTTTGGCAATCATTACATTTCATTGCATTTTAGCTCATTAATAAGAAAAAAATCCTAGCGCACAACAGCTATGGATATTCATACAAAAATATGTAAAAGGACACTATTTAAACTGTAAAGTCACACTTTTCTATTAACAATAATGTGTGTAACTAGCTTATACAGGTATGAAGATTAGTGTCTAGGGACAAGTGAAGTAGTTAGTCAGGGTTAACACAGGGGCATAACCAATGTGATTTAAGGTGTGGTTTCAGTTTGCTTTTAAATAGGGTAACTGAGGATAGGGAAGTTAGGTGATTGGGGAGGGTGTTCCAGGTTTAACCCGCTGTATTAGAGAACAGTGAATCTCCAGCCAAATTGTTGGTTTTACCTATTTGTACCAGTAGTTTATTTGATGAGCGTAGTGTCTTGAGATTTTGTGGGGGGCTGATAAGGTTAGGGAGTATTGGTGTATTTGTTGGTTGATACAAGACCTTATAGGCAACTATTGGTTCAATAATATTAGATTTGACAACTCCAACCATCCTAGTTGATTAAGATTGTTACAATGATGGGTTCTATAGGTTGACCCAGTTGCAAATCTGGCAATATTATTGTGGGAGATAGCCAGCTTGTTCAGATTGCTTTTACATAGTTTAGTGTAGATAGGGAGGCATATAGTAGGGTTGAGATTAAGTGGGTATGGGCAATAGTGGTTCTAGCTAGTGGAGTCAGAAAGGATTTGATCCTGTAGAGAGAACCTAATTTTTTGTTTACTGTTTTTACAGTATTAATATGAGGCTCAAAGGTACGGTTATTATCAATTAGTACCTGAAGTAGTTTTGTGGTAGGCTCAGGAGATATGATAGTACCATTGCTAGATGTAACAGTAAAGTTCAGTGGGGTGGCCCTGTGGGTGGGAGTGAATAGTAGCAATTTTTGTTTTTTTTTTTTGGTTCAAGATGAGACATTGGTGTAGAAGCCAATTATCCATTGTGCTAAACACGTTTTGGGTTAAGGACTGAAGTTCTGATGGAGAAGTGGCTGAACACATTAACGTGGAATCATCTGCATCTTGGATACAAGTAGCTTGAGGTATTACAGAATGTAGGTAATTTGTAAAAATAGAGAAGAGGAGCGGGCCCAATATGGAACCCTGAGGGACCCCAAGGGCAACTGGGAGGTGGGAAGACAAGTTATTCTCCCATAGTACAGCCTGTTGCCTGTTATTTATGTAGGATTGGAACCACTGTATAGCAAGTGCATCCAGTGACAGGTTTTTAAGTATGTTGATGAGGAGATGGTGGTTAACCATGTCAAAGACTTTTGATAGATCAATAAAGCAGGCTGAGGATAGAGTGTCATTGTTGCGATTTTTATTAATGCAGTTGGTGAAGGATAAGAGAGCAGAGGTGTTTCTATGAAATGGTCTGAAGGCATGTTGGCAGGTAGCTAGTAAGTTGTTTTCTAGCAGGTAGCTTAACAGTTGCTTATGAATGCATTTCTCCATGATTTTTGCCAATGGGGATAATATGGCTATAGGTCTGTAGTTAGATAAATCTTTGGAATTACCACCTTTATGCAGGGGGATAATATGTGACCTGGAACCGGTTGTGGATGCAGTGGTTCAGAGACAGACACCAGTGCCTTTGGGGGAGGAATAAGTGGAGCTGTCTGTGGAGACAGCACTCTCCTCATTACCTCGAAGGCCCCCACCCATGATCAGAGGAAATTCGAGCCACCCAAGAACCAGAAAGCATTTCCAGAAGCAATGGAGTTGGCTTGAGGCCAATGTAGGAGCAAACCTCACCCATGCCGAAGCCCCAAGAAGCAAGTTTGGATCAGACAAATGTCGGATCTAACTGTCCTCCCTGGACATGAACAGAGCACGTCTACTCCTTGACTCCTCGTGCTCAGATGGAACTGAGGACAATGGAGCAGTAGTCGGGGCCAAAGATTCTGCAATAGGTGTCGGCTTTGATGGTTCCACTACAATCAGCTCCATACATTCCGGCTCCAAAGTCCCGAGTCGGGTCAGAGGAGGAATCAATGGTGACAGGGCAGGCTTAGTTGGTTCAGAAACCCTCTGGGTTGACTCTGATAAAAGTGTGGCAAGCACCAGTGTCCTCAAAAGTCTCCTCACCTCGCATTCCACATCATCATCTTAAAGGGTCCTAGAGGACTGAGTGGAGGAAGCAGGGGATCTGGAAGCTTGTAAGATTGGAGATCTCAATGTCAGAGAAACTGGTTCCAGTTCTGGGGACAGACTCCAAACTTGAAACATCAATGGTTCAGACACTGAAGGACTGGAGGTGGAAGGCTTCTTGGGCCCAACAGGCTGCAGTCCGATGAGGAAATTTTTGGCAACTTTTCAGTCAGCTCAGACTGAGCCTCCAATGAAGCAGAAAATCTTTTATCTGGATTTTTCAGATTTTGAAAAAGGGGAAGAGGTCTGTTTGGAAGGACTCTGACCTTCTCCTATAGCTTCTGAAAAGGAAGTCTTCTATAACCCCCCAAGTATGAACTTAGTCTTCCTTTCAAGAAGAACCCTGTGGTTGAACGAATGGCAAATGGCACGATTCTTGGAGGTGTACTGCTCCAAGGCACACAGTACGACAATCAGTCAGACATTTTCTGACTGCATTTAGTACATTTTTTAAACCCCGCAGGTTTGGCATCTTTGAGCTGTTTTGACATCTTAACATCAAAAAACAAGTTATCACTATAATTACTATATAAAACAAAGGTAAACACACAGAGAAAAGACCTCTAATTTAAATGGGCTGAGCAGCCCTCTAATTTATATGACCTACCTTACTTAATGGAAAAATACACCAAATAAACATTTTTTTTTAACAAGCTTGCTTAGTAGGAATTATCTAATGCACACACCAAGGGAAAAGCCCTCTAATTTAAACAGGCTAAGCAGCCCTCTAACTTAAATGAGCTAGCTTAATTAAGAGAAACACTAAAATAAAAAAGCTCTTCAACAAACGAGCTGAAGAAAAATTATTGAAAACACACTAATGGAAGAAGCACTCTAAATAAATGGGCTAAGCAGTCCTCTAAGTTAACCATCTAGCGTAACTAAATATAGAACACAAATTTACACAACTCTCAAACAACAAGCTTATCAAAAATTATTTTAAACACACACTAAGGAAAGAAAGTAGGCCTTGCGATAAACGACGGCCAACAATGAAAAAGGTAACAAGCACAGCAAAAAGCTGCTAAAAGGTTAACAAATTAACTAATTAGTTCTCTCAAAATCCTCCAAGGCCAGCTTCGAGAGAAAAATTGCACAGGACACTAAAGACAATCATAAGGCTTTTTTCAGTTATGTTAGGAACCTGGGATGCAACTCCCAGACTTGTTCTGAGTTGATTCTAAGCGACAAAAAATACACTGAACCCACAGACATCGCCAATATCCTGGCAGACAGGTTCAGTGCAAACTTCTCCACCCCCCCCCCCCCCCAAAAAGAGCAAGTATCTATCCCGGCAGAGTGCAGCCTCCCAAACATCTCTGATGCTCAGGTGAAGGCCGCCCTCTCCAAAGCAAAAAACACTGCTTCCATGGGACCAGATGGCGTCCCGGGTTGCGTCCTACATGAACTCCAAGAAGAACTAATCCCTCAAGTTAAATTGCTGTACAATCTCAGCCTCACTACAGGATATGTGCCCAAAGAATGGCGTACAGCAACAGTGGTCCCACTCCACAAAGGTGGCGCCTCTGTGGACCCTGGAAACTATCGCCCCATAAGCCTGACTAGCCTAGTCTGCAAGGCTATGGAGAGGATCATCATGGAACTCATAAACAAAGACATTGGGGACCTACAGACACTAGATCCTACTCAATTTGGCTTCGTCATAGGCAGATCCTGCCTTTTGAACCTGGTCGACTTCTTTGAAACAGTTACCAAGGCCATAGATGAAGGGAAGGTAGTCCACACAGCCCATCTGGACCTCCCAAAGGCTTTTGACACAATACCCCACTCGGGCATCATAGATAAGCTATCCAGCCTAAATATAAACCCCTATGTCACAAGATGGGTCGCAAACTGGCTCAAAGACAGAACCCACAGAGTGAGAGTTGCTGGAGCCATGTCAGACTCGAAACTGGTCACAAGTGGTGTCCCACAAGGTTCTGTCCTATGACCTCTCTTGTTCGGTATTTATTTTTCTGAGGTACAGGCCAACATGGGAGGACTATGGCTCACCAAGTTCGCAGATGACTGCAAAAAGGTTCTGTCCTGGGACCTCTCTTGTTCGGTATTTATTTTTCTGAGGTACAGGCCAACGTGGGAGGACTATGGCTCACCAAGTTCGCAGATGACTGCAAACTGGGCGCCATAATCGACTCTCCAGCTGACACAAACATTCTTCAAAAAGGTCTCGCAGAGACGGATAACTGGTGCCAGAACTATGGTCTAAAGCTAAATGCCAAAAAGTGTATAGTCATACCCTTTGGCAAAAACAATGTGCACACAAATTACCACATAGGTGGTAACCCATTATGTACAGAGAAAGTAATTAGGGATCTGGAGACCCAAGTTGATAGCAATCTCTCCTTTGACAACCACATTGCCAAAGTGGTTAGAAAGACCTTCTACATAGCCCACCTCATCATGAAAGGATTCACATCTAGATCAAGAGAGGTAATCATGCCCCTTTATTCATCCCTCATCAGGCCCATCATAGAATACAATGCCCCCTTTGGGATGTACCTTACCCGACACCTGTAGCAATTACAAAGACCCCAAAAGTACCTCACCAGGAGGATCAAGGGACTCAAACAGATGCCATATGCTGCTCGGGTAAAAAAACTCCAGCTCTACTCAGCTGCATACTGCCTACTTCGAGGCGATCTATGCCTGACATATAAAGCTATGTCCAACCCAGAATTAATGGACATGCTCCACCTCAGTAAATCTAAATCCCTTAGAGCCACGCGCTTGAGGGACTTGAACCTCAGCACAGAAATAAATAGAACATGCTGGAGGGACAGATTCATAACCCAGAGGCTCCCTTCGCTCTGGAATAGAATTCCAATTCAGGCTAGGCAGAGCACCTCACTGACTCTCTTCACGAAGAATCTTGATGAGTGGATGGGGGATCGTAGGTTTGTCCCGGGGATTACTTCCGTGTCACTATTAGACAGAGGCACAGTAAACTAAACTTTAAAAAGGGCACAGTATACTCAAATCAAGGGGTGGCGTAAGCCAAACACAATCGGGCTAGGCTTATAAATGCCCCAAGGCAGATAGCCTAGTATGAACCTATGAACCTATAATTTACTAAATGACTAACTAACTAATCCCAAAGGGAGAAAGAACTATCTAATTTCCACAAACAACAATTGTAAAGAATTCAGTTAGCCAGAGCCAGTGTGAAGCACTCTATCTTGTTTAGCAGCAAACAAGATCTGGGGAGTATCCTAGAGTATTATGGGATAAGGTATAGGCCACGAGCTAGTTGAAGACCTCGAGCTTTTGTATAAGGCCAAGTCAGAACCAAGGATGGGTTCTGAATCCAACCAGTACAGAATGAAGGCGAGATAGGATAACGTCACATCCTAAATTAAGATCATTACATATTTGTGTGTGCAGATGGATAAAATATGGTGGAACAATCTTGGAAGCTCAAGCTACAACATATTTGAGATAAGGAAGAGAAACAAGGGGAGGAAAAAAAAAACGTGATTAAATTAGTATGAATAGTTAAGGAGGAACATAAAGATGAGAAGCATGAGATGTGGAGTGAGATAGCTTGGGAGTTGGTGGGAGAATTAGTAGAGGTGACAAGGTAACAAGTCTATTTCGTAACCATTTATGTGAGGAGCAGCTCTTACATTGTAAGGGAGTTTGCTCCAGGTTTAAGATACTGAGTATTTATGCAGAAGTTTTCAAGTGGTTCTTCTGGGGTTATATACATCCAAGAGATGTTGGTCAGAGCTTCAAAGGATGCATTTTGGGGTATAGACGGACACTAGAAGAGAGAGAGCAGGACACTAGAAAAAAGACAGAGCAGGGCAGGTAGTGGGTTTATAGAGGATGGAGTAAATTATGTGAAGTTGTGACAGAAGGAGTTGTTGGGGGAGTTCTAACCATGACGTTTTTTTAGTGAAAGGCAGTGGTGAGAGGTGTAAGGTTAGTTCGAGGCAAATCTAGCACTTTTGTTATAAGTTTGTTCAAGTTTGGAAGTTAGAGTAGCTTGCAGATTTGTTAGCACAGGAGAGGTATAAAGGAGACTGAGTAGAAGGTATACCTGTGCCAGTGAGAGTTTAGATTCTGTACAGAGGAATTTTTTTGTTCCTGAAAAGTAGACCTAATTTTTGGTTAGTATTTTTGATACAGTGCTGAAAGTGTAAGTTGAATTTTAACTGATCGTCTATGATAGTATCAAGGAGTTTTGTATGGGATTCTGCTTTAATAATAGTGCTATTGAGTGATGAGATGATAAAGGTGGTGTTGTGCTATGATGGTTGGCCTAATGGTTAAGGTGTTTGTTTTGCAAACACAAGGTGCAGGGTTTGAGTCTCACAAGGGATAACTGGCTAGGCTTAAAATGGCTTGCAAGGGTAGTTAAGCTAATCTATGAATTTATGATATAGAGGATTTTGAAAGGATAAGTAGTTTTTTTGGGGGGGCACCCATGACTATAAGCTGATTTTCACTAAGCCAATTTTCAACAGAAAGGAAAGAGTTTTGAGTGAGTGTGTGAAGTTGAGCGAGATTGCCGGAAGAAGAGATTAGAGTAATCTACATATTGTATAAGAGAGGAGTGACAGCATGATGTGCAAAGGTGGTTAGTAAATATGTTGAAAAGTAGTGATTCGAGAATAGAGCCCTGGGGACTCCTGTCTGGATGGGGAGGAAAGAGGAGTTGGAGGTGAGCCACCTGACAGACTGTAGCCTGTGGTAAGGTTGCTGGAGAATGAGCTTAGAGTGGGAGTTGAGAGGTTAAGGTAGGCTAGTTTCGTTAGAAGCTTTTGGTATTAGACTGTATCAAAGGCTTTTGAGAGGTCTTGTTTCTAGCTTCAGCGACAGCATTTGTGAAAGATATGAGGGCAGTAGTAGTACTATGGCTGGAGAGAAATCCATGTTTGGTTGCAGCCAGATTTTCTTGGAGAAGATAGTTGACAAGTTGAGTATGTATGCATTTTTCAAGGATTTTTGAAAGTGGGGACAGAATGGCTATGGGCCTGAAAATGGAAGGGTCAAGTAGAATTTCCTCTTTTGTGTAGAGATATGGTATAGAACGTTTTCTAGATGTCAGGGACTAAATATTCTTGGATAGATCTGTTGATAAGTACAGAGCTTGGATAAGCTATAGAGTCAACAGTGAGATTTAAAAAGGGGAGAGGTTAAATTATCAGCTGACGACGAACACAGCTTTAGTTTGCCGAGGACAGATTTTATGTAAGCAGTGGCTACAGGTTTTAGTGAAAAGGGGGTTTTGTCACTTGGTGGTAGGGATGGAGTTGAGGGCTTTTTGGGTTAATCTGCTTATGGAATCGATGAAGTATGAGTTAAGTAAGGAGGCAGTTCCTTGTGGAGAGTTGTTAGGGGAGGGGGTTAGTGTAGTGGTGTTTCCAGGTTGAAGAATCCTGTTAAAATATTCCAGAATTTTTTGGGGTTTGCAGTGGTGGTGTGTCTGTTTAGGTAAAATTTTTTTCTTGCTCACCTGTTTTTGTGGTACAGTTTCTGAGTTCTTTATAGCTTTGAAGGTATGTAAGGGATTTGTTTTTTTTTTTAACTATGCTTTCCAAGCATTATCCCTTTCGTGCATTAGTGTGCGAGTGGCCTGTGTAAGCCAGGGAACAGAGAATGATTTATCCTAATTTTCCTGATTGGATCTAGAGAGTTAATGTCTAGAAAGATGATTAAAAACTTTCTGAACAGCATCATTAAGGGGAAGGTTTCAGAAGAAGGACCAGTTGGAGGACAGTCTATTGTTAAATTTAACAGGGTTAAAATTAGAGAGCTTTCATCAGTCTTTGTATTTATCAGACTTGCACTGTTGGAGAGTGTCTATGAATACAGGTGGGAAGGTGGTCCCTTATGATATCTGGCAATGTACTGGAGTTGTGAAAGTTTTGGATCAGATGTTAGGATCCAGTCAATAATAGAGCTAGTATGAGAGTGTTTGTTTATGTGGGTTGGGGTTGAAATTAGCTGAAGAAGCTGTGAAGATTAATGTAGGAGCTTAGGGAGTCAGTGGTGTTTTCCAATCTAGGTTTGCATCGCCAAGGATAATTGTTTCGTAGGTTATGGAGTGAGAGATCCAGGAAAGAATGTGCTCGAGGATGGGAATGTTGTTACCAGAGTGATATAAATAGCAACTAAACCAAACTTATGATTGTTTAAGTAATAATTTAAGTGTTTCAGCGGGTTGAAAGTTACGGAGTGGCATAGACAATGTGGATAGGTTAAATAGTTCTGAGTAGAGTACAGCAACACCTCTTCCTTTGTTTACCCTATCCAGGTGAATGATAGTATATCTGGGTGGTAGGAATTCATTACCAGAGATATGAAGCTTTAGTCAGGTTTCTCATAGAGTTATGATGTCAGGAGTATGTTGGGCAATCCATGAATGCAGTTCGGTGGCTTTGTTAAGGATACCTTGGATGTTCATAGATAGAATGGTCAAGGTTTTTCAGGAGGAGAAGGGATGTGGGAGAGGTAGAGGAGGGTGGGTTTGGATAGATGGACAGGTATAGGGACTAGGACTTGGGTGAATATCCCCAAACAATATCAGAGTTAGGGTAAACATAGTAGTGTAGTGTTGGAGCAATAAGTGTGGTATTTTGGCTTAGTTTTGGGGGGAGTGTGGGGAGAGGGAATAATTTCATCTTGTGTGTGTGTGTGTGTGTGTGTGTGTGTGTGTGTGTGTGTGTGTGTGTGTGTGTCTGTCTGTAAGCAAGAGGAATTGTATAGTGAGGCAGTAATTGAAAAAAATTCCTGAAAAGGGAATAAATAGGAATGTGGAGGTAAGCATAGTCCAGAGAAACCAGAAAGGCCAGAGGTAAAAAAAATGGAAATACAGACTAAAGAATCAACATTTTGAAAGAGAGAACTTTCAGAAAAGTATTTAGAAAGGAGAGGTCTAGAATGGGTCTCCAACAGCCCTCCTTCCTGGGAAATGAAAACATCATGGAATACCCCTCTGGCAAGCAGACACTGGCTGAATAGTACCTTGGGCCAAAAGATCTTGAATTAGACATGGAATATGAGGTAACTGGCAAAGAGGAGGTTGAGACATACATGAAAAAAGAGAGGAAAGGACTTCCACGCCATGTGGTAGCTGTTGTGAATTATAGACCAAACCCATTTGTCTGTTCAGATTGTCTGCCAACTGGGAAAGGACAGAGAATTTTTGAGAAAGACAAATCTGGCCAAAGCGTAGAGGAAGATAGTCAAATGAAAGCAGGCTGGTCTTGACAGTAACACAAATGACTTGCACACCAAATGTTTCAGAAAAAAAAACTTCAGATCTTTTACCCAGTAAGAGCAATTTTGGATGTTTATGCACACAGGAAGCAACTTTGGAGGGATAATTCATTTGTATTTAAGAGCGGGTGGAAAATCTGTTTAAGATCTTGCTTGACCTTATTCTTGTCCTGCAACACGTTAAAGAGATCTGCAGCAACCCAACCACACAAGTTATGGGTATCCACAGCAGAATCCAATACTTTTACCTTATCATTCTGGAAGGGATTGAAACCTAAGCCAGGAATACCATCTAATAAAGGACCCTGATGAAGCTGCCCAGGATGAAGCATTAGCAGTATCGTAGTTTCACTTAATTGAATGTCTAGATACTTGAGAAGCACAAATAAGTCAAGAAAGAGCTGAAATCTTTATCAGACTCAGGCATGTCAGCTAAAACATCTTCCAGTTGGGAAAGATGGGAAAGCACACATCTGGTCATAGGAGTCCAATAACGGATAGCCCTAAAATCCGGGTAGCATCTTTTCATTTCTGTCCATGGTTCGGCTATCCTGGTCAGATGACAAGAATTTGAAAGAAGCAAGAAGCTTAGTGGGCTTGTCAGTTGAAAGACAGAAATGACAGAAGGGTCTGATGAGGGATTTTTTATAAATAAACTTTTGAGCCTCAGGAACCTTATAAAATCTTTCCTCCTTTTTAGGGGCAGAAGGAGGAGACAAAGGGGCTTGAGAAGCATATGTAAAAGTGTCCAACAGGGCCACAATAACAGGAGGTACTTTAAAATATCTAAGGATATCCATTTGGAGATCATAGTGCCTATTTTGAACCTCAGACATCGGAGAGCTCTTCCACTGTCCCCATGTTCCATCATTTTAAGGACAGTACTCAAAAAAAAAAAAGCTCTTGAACTGGGTAATCAGGAGGAAGACAGCACCCCCCCCCCCCAATCAGACCCCAAAGCAAGAAGTGAATGAATCTAGGAATAAACTAAAGACTTCTCCCCAGAATCTAAATCTTCATCAGAAGTCATCTTCCTAGTCATTTTTGTAGGAGAAGCAGTAAAAGAAAGCCCTATAAGTGAATGGACTGAAGACCCCTGGAATCAGCCATCAGAAATTTAAAAAGACCTTGGGTAAATTCTTGCCACTCTTTCTTGGGAGTCCGTGGCAATAGCAGCAACATGCCTTGTTTTCCATTTCTTTTTAAACTAGGACTTCCACTCTGAAAATCTGTGGCCGTGGTGGTGCAGCTGTTAGCGTTGTCGCCTCACAGCAAGAGGTTCTCCCATTCGAATCTCGGCTGGAGCACCTTGTGTGTTGAGTCTGCATGTCCTCCCCATGGTCAAGTGACGTCTAAAGACATGCAGGTCAGTGCGTACGTGAATGGGTGTACCTTCTTTAAAGGTTGGGCGTTGGACTGGCAACTTGGCACCATAAAAATCCACTGCCAATCATTAGCAGACTGGAGTTCCGCTGTGGCAACCCCTAAGCAGGAAAAGCTGAAAGACTTCCACTCTGAAAACCTCTGAGATTCTGAACCCTGACATACTTCAATTAAAGAACCTGGGATTTCTTATCTCACTAGAATTTGTGGAATCTTCCTAGGCACTTTAGAAATTATCAGCTAGGGTTCCCACTTCTCATGTTCAAAGGGAATCTCAGCCTCAGATGATGTGTGAACTGCATGCCTCGTATCATCCTCCAATGGGGTCACAAGAGGAGGGACAGGCATCTGAACCAGATGATCTACAATCTTTTTATCAGAGACATCTGGCACAAGCTGGATGGCAGAAGTCTCCAGTTTTAATTTCTTTGACTTCTTCAAAGTTGGCTGGGCTTCCAAGCAGGAAGACTCCAGAGCAATAGTTCATTGAGCTGATTTTCCAAGTAGACAAAAAAAAAAAAAAAAAAAAAAAAAAAAGACAGCTGTGTAGGATCTTTGAAACAAAGGCCTGGTAAATTCATCACTTTTTATGGTCATGTTCTGCATCTAAACAGAAGAAAAACAGCAGAGAGTGTACCATTATACAGAATCTGCGTCCCCCTATCACATTTAGTCTTTCTGGATAACATGTACCTACAATGAAATGAGCTAAAAGAAAAAGGAAGCATCCCTAGCAGAGTATTTATTTGCCCAAGGCATGATGAACTGTACCTAGATGAATGACTTCTACACCAAATACAAAATGCTGCATTCAGACTGGCGACAAAGAAGTTGAGGGTTTGTACATTACCTACGTGCCTTATACTTTGAATGTAGCACAAACATCTTGTGCACAGTGCATGGAAAGGCCCAGGCTGGATGTATAGCTACCATTAGCAGTATATACTTAAGTAAGGAATACTGCAACAGTGATTACGTAAGGACATCTACTGTGCCAGTAGGTAGCATTTATATCCTAATACAGGTTAAGATCCTTGGTATGAATGCTCATGATGCCGCCAAAGTTGCACAGGTTAAAGATCAAGCAGGGCTGTGTCTTTTATGGTGCAGAAGTTTTAGCACAGTGATTTGTATGAGATGGAACAGAGTGAGAGAGATTTATCACGGTAGCGTAAAACCCTCTTACTATAATTTTGTCTCATACAGGCTCCTGCATGAAGATTTATGCTTAGCATTTTGCACCATGAATGGCCCAGTGCTACATGGTCTTCTTCAGCTATGTGGGGATGCAAAACTAGGAGAAGTGATTGTAAGTAGAAGAATTCATCCCAATAGCATAGTTAAGGTAGGGTGAATGGGGCACTGCCCCAGGCACTAACTGTTAGGGGGCTGTGATCAGTCTGGTCCTCATTGCTCCTTAAAACACATGTCACTATTCCATCAGTGGTCAAAACTAAGTGCTGTAATGCTTCATGTGTGGTACAAAACAGTTGTACCAGTTTAGCTGTTTTTTTTTTGGCCTATGACATTGAGAAGAGCTTTTAATTTTTCTTAAGAGGGGTGCCAGACCGGGGAATGGTATCAGTCCTGCTGCTGCACAGATGAATGGTTAGGCTGCACCTCTGTTACTGTGTCTAGTCCTGGATGTCCATTCAGTTATAAAGAGATATGTGCAGAGTTGCTAAAATGATCAAAGGAAGGAGAATGTTAGGATATAAAAGTCTTAACATGCTGAGAACATATACACTCAGTTGAGAGGGGACAATACCTAGTAGAAAAGGACAGCCAGGTGAAGCTAGGACTTGCCATGAATGAAAGGACAGGGTAGGAAGGATGAGCCACAGGAGACAGAAAGAGGAACACACCTTAAGAAAGGCATGGAAAAATACTCCCTATCAACTCCTTTCAGCTTATCCCAGTTAGGGGTTGCCACAGCGGAACAACGGTCTGCAGAACGATTGGCAGTGGAGTTTTACTGTGTCGAGTTGCCAGCCCGGCGCTCAACCTTCCATAAAAGGCACACGCATGCATGCACACACACACACACACACACACACACACACACACACACACACACACACACACACACAGGAGAGGACCTGCAGACTCCACACAGAAGGCACATCAGCAGAGAATCAAACCGGAGAACTTCTTGCTGTGAAGCAGCAAAGCTAACCGCTGCACCACAGCGGCCACCCCAAAGACATGGAAAAAAAATACTACTTCAGATAAATGGTGTCAACACATTAATACTGTACTGCAGGTGGTAGTGAAGGGGGAAAGATAGAAAAGCAGGGTTACAGGAAAAATGGAAAAGAAGATGGGAAATAGGAGGGCAGCTATGAACAAGGCTACACAAAATGATAACCAAGTGTATGCTTATGTGGCCATTCAGTCCACATACACACTTCTTTAGAAATATCTTCATGGTTTGCATAAGGCACACACAGGTTCATAGGCAAAGACTAGGCTAGCTGCCCTTGTGTACCATTTTAAGCCCAGCCAATTTCCCTTTTTGTGCTTGAATTAACCTATCCCATTTGGGTAGAGATTTGCCTTACCCATCCTATGATCTATAATTATATATGACCCCTACTGAGAATTACTGGGATCATACCATAGACAGTTTGAGGGGAACCTATGCATGGAATAAAGCATTTAGGAGTTGCCTATGTCCATTACTAGTCTAGGGGGCAGTCCTAGAGTAAATCTTCTGTTTCCTATCCATAGATCCAAGTTGCATTTGATATGGACAGGTATGAACTTTGTTCCACAGCAGCAGTATCCTCTGCAAGATACACATGCCCCTCCAAACAGTTGCGGTGATGTTATAGAAGAGGTTTAGATCCCTCGACAGAGTATTTCCGACTCATTTTTTAATTTCTCCAAGTTTTTTGGGTTTCAAATACCATGACGGGAATGGACCCCATTCCTAACTCAAAGTACAATTAAAGTTCATGAAATTAGTATTGTTTCACTCTTTGATGTTAGCCAAAAGTGCTCTTCCCAGCACCCACAATGTGCCCAAGTAATGACTCCTTCTGCAATTCATACGGTGTTACATTAATAACATATCTAATTCTGATTGTAAATTCTTTTTTATAAGACCAGTTGCTCCTACTACTACTGGAACTGTCTGGGTATCTTTCTTCCACATGGCTCTCGCTTCTGCCTGCGGATCAAGGTATTTTATGACTTTGTCTCTCTCTGTATGCAAGACACTGTTAGTCACTGTGTGTGGCGATTTCAATGATCAATGCTACTTTTGTCTTTTCTTGGACAACTATATCCGTTTTTCTAGCAACTATCTTTTGAATTGTTGGTATTGGGTGATCCCATGTGATATAAATGTAATCATTTTCTAGGATTCTTTGTGGCTCATGTTTCCAGTGTTTTGCAGCCAATTCGATACTATAATGTTTGGACAATCTCCAGTGTAACAGTCTCGCCACTTTATTATGCCTTTCAGTATACAGTCACTCTGCCATTTGTGCATCGCAACCAGCAACAAGGTGTGTGATGTTTCCCAATTCGGTTTTACAAAACCTACATATGTCTGTTTCTCCCACATGTTCAATGGACTTTGTAAACCAGTGTGTACGTAGCCCACTGTCTTGGGCTGCCAATATTAACTTTTTATTTCTTGATATGAATTCACCTCTCCTTAACCATTCCTGCGTTCATTCTTGATCAACATGAGGCTCTTCCAGATGTTTTCTATACTTGCAATTATAGTTATATGTTTTTGCCACATTTCTTGTCTTCTCATCCAGTCCTTCACTTTATATTCTTTTTGTTTTTTAGCACATTTAGTTGCTGCCTGGTTTTTATCCACTTCTGGTTTGATTTCCATTCCTGCTTGACATAGATATGCTTCTGCTAAATTAAGCAGAGATGTCATCTTAGATTTATTCTGCTTATGTTTCAAAACTTTCACTACATTTGTATCTTGTGAGGTCAGTAGATGTGTGGAGTCCCAATATTACAGATCTATACATGTAATCAATTTCAAGGAGGCCCATCCCTCCTTCGGAACGGTATATATAATCTTGGTATACACTGATTTTTATAGATCATTTGGTGAGCATGAAGCATCCTTCTTGTTTTAATATCCAATCTATCCAACACTTTTTGGGGCCAGTCAATCACTCCAAAACTATAAATTAGGACAGGAAGAGCAAACTGATTTATGGCTTGGATCTTGTTCCTAGATGTCAATGCTGTTTTTCAGGATTAATTTAAGTCTTCCAAAGTATTCCTTACTGAGCTTTATTCGCATTTGTTCATGTTTTATTGCTGATCCTTCACCAATTCCCAAGTATTTATACACTCCCTCTTGCTCAAGTTCTTTTATATCACATTCTTGTCCCAAACTGATGTTTTCCTGGTGTTACAGTTTTCCTTTTCTAAAGGTTGCTTTTGCACATTTATCAAGTCCAAATGACATTCCAGTATCATCTGAAAAAGTTTTGACAGCCTGCAGCTGTGCTTTCAGTTCCTCATTTGATATACAGTTTTAAATCATCGACAAAGAAAAGATGAGAAGTCATTAGACTTGGTTGTTTTCTAAAAGCCAAATTGTAGCCATGGCCTAAGCTGTTAAGTAAATAGCTTAATGGATTAATGGCAAGGCAGAATAGCAACGGTGACAGTCACCCAGGAATATCCCCCTTTGGATTTTTATCCCTGGGATAATAATCTGTCCTTTATCATGGCTTAATTGCAAAGTGGTCTGCCACTGTTTCATGGTTACTGTAATGTAGTCAGTGTAGGGTGTATCTTATACATTTTTTAAACACTCTTTTACCATGAATGTGGGATAATATCAAATGCTTTTTTGTAGTCAATCCATACCATACTTACATTCTTCCCCTTCTTACAGTTCTCCGCTATAATTTTAACAAATAATCCTTTGTTCCATATGACTTTCTTTTATTGCCCTTTTGTTCTACTGCCATAATTGAGTCTTCTTCTAGAGGACTATAAACTATGTCAGCCTCAATTCCCATGTATAGTTTATACGTCGTCGGAAATGTTATTGGTCTACAACTTTTAGAGTAGCTTGCAGGTTCACTCTTGAGTAAGAGCATTGTTTTTCCTGTTAACCAGTGCGGTGTGTGTTCAGGGTGCTCATATAAATAGTACTTACTAATGGCTAGATCCTCGTGCAAAGAAGTTAATTAAGTCAAAAGTTAGATACTGCATCTGGGACTGGGGTTTTCCAGTTATAGGCTTTTCTCAACTTTGTTTCAATCTCTCTTGCTGTTATTTCATCCCATTTCATAATCCTGTACCTTTAACCTTGTTATTCTTTCCTTTACTTCTTCGATCCATTTAGCATCTTTGTTATGTTCCACAGGATCTTCAAAGAAAATGTTTCTCCTTCCACTTTTTCTGGCAGTCTTTCAATTCCTTTTAACTTATTTCCCAATTCTCTATAAAACTTTTTTGGGTCATAAGTAAATTGTTTATTTTGTGCTTTTCCCTTATATTTATCTTCGTATCTTCTAAGTCTTTCTGCCAGTTTTGAAATTTTTAGTTCATCTCCAATAGTGCATAATAGATCCTGGTCTGTTCTAATATTGCGCATTGCTTTTACCACATCTACCTTTCTTAATATTTTTGTTGATCTGTTCCCTCTTCTATAATCTTCTAACAACAACACTTCTTGTCTTAGCTGCTTTATAGTTTTCTCTATTTGATATTTCCATGATGGTATTCGCTTTCAGCCCCTCTTTTCCCTCGCATAGAACTATCAGTTATTAATTTAGCAGCACAGTAATATATTCCGTTTACTTCTGTTATATCGCATGGATCTCTATGGACAGTCCTAATTACTGTGTTCATTTGTTTTATCAAGCTTCTGACTTTTGGGGTTTTATTAACCTTCCGCAGTCTATTTCTCTCACTGATCTTGATAGATCTGTCTTTGTCAATTAAATCAATCAACTCTTCTCTTAACTTATTTTCTTCCATACTGAGGGCACATACCTTGTTTTCCATTTCCTGCAGGCATTCTACAGAAAGTTCTCTAGCATCTTCCTGTAGCACATTCTCTTCAACTTCATCCTGTGTCATCTGTTGTTCTGTCATATGGGAACTCAATGGCCTATCACTCCTCAATATTGACTGCATCAGAGTTTCCACAGTTTCCTCTTCCCTTCCTTGCTGTCTAGCTTCAATGAACCTCTAGAGCAAATAATGTAGCAGGTGACTCCATATTTTCTAACTCAATTGGAAAAATATGGAATCAACTACCACCAGACCTCACATCCATGACTTCTATTCCACTATTTAAAACCAATCTAAAACTCTTCCTAACTAACCACTGGCTATGCTCTTGCAATAACCCTGGGTAACCTTGCTCTCTTGCTTTCTTTCCCTCCTTTCCTCTCACCTAATCTACCTTTCCTCTTTTCCATTACTCTAGCATACTTCACTTTCCCCTTTAACAAATGCTTCTGTCTATAGCTCTTTAGTTATATAAAATTCTAGATTTTGATACTTATGTCTATGGTAAAACTATAATAACCTAGTAAAGCATCTATTATAGACTCCTGCTAAGACTCACATTGTACTCAGATACTTAGATAGCCAGTAAGAAGTTTATGAAAATGTTTTTTATTGCACAACTTGTATATTCTTAGCTTGTTAAGTAGTAGTTAGTGGAGCTTTTCTCCTCGGGCCTCCACTGAAAATGGACATGTATCCAGTTGGACTAGCCCGGTTAACAAAAATAAAATAAATAAATAAATAAATACATAAATTTATACTTGTTTCTTGTGGAAGGCTCCAAAATATCTTGATAAGGCACCTGACCAATAGATTTCTTTTCCACTGGTTTCCGCTTAATTTGGATATCCATTGCTCTATCCTGTTGTGGTGCTTTCTGCATTTGATTTTCTACACTGAATCCTTCTCTTTGCAGCTGTTCCATTTATTTCTTTGACTTCTCCATTACTGAACTATTTCTACTTTTCCTCTTAGTCTTCTAATTTTTTGTATTGTAAAGTTTTCCATATCCGGATTCCTTTGCCTATATTTTTCTTCAAATATCTTTGGTGCTGCTCTTTTTGTATTAGTTAGTTTTGCTTTCTCCTTTACATAAATATTGCACCATATTAAATCTCTTTTCCTTTCCCCTGTCCATGTTTCTTCTTCACGTCTCCTGATCTTTTTCCTTTTCCTTATTCTGGGGACTCGCTCCATCATGCTGAGATGTAGTCTGTTTTAGACCTTCTACATTAAATCCTTCAATTGGCTGGCACTCCATAACTTCAACTTCTATTTCTTTAAACTTCTGCTTTACTAATCATCTTTTCTACATTAAATCTTTGTGCCATTAATCTTTTTATTGTGAAATTTTGCATATCTGAATGCCTTCTCTATAATAATTAACTTGACTTTCTCCTTTGCATAAATATTGCACCATATCAAATCTCTCTTCCCTTCCCGTGTCCATATTTCTTTTTTATATTTTTCAATATCTCTAGGTTTTGTTGTTTATATTTTTTTCACTTCCTCAGAGGCTTCTTTTTCCAAAGAGATCAGAGTTTCTTGATCTATATACTGTTTTGCAAAAATCTGTTGTATTAATGAAAGCAAATTTTTATTTGAAGCTTGTGACAGTTTTTCCTGCAGAAGTAATTTTCTTTCCTCTAATTTCTCTCTTCATCATTTTGTATATCTTGTGTCTGGAAATTCTGGGCTTTTTACATAATAGTAACAATACATAATTTCTTTCTTATTCTCAATAGTCCACTCTATCGTCTTTATGGCTCTTCTTTGGCCAGTCAAAGAATACTCAACAAAGTATTTCTGACTCCACTGGACTTGCTGATGTGCAGTAAAGACATCAGTACTGGGTCAGATGATGCATTGCATGCCAAACACAGGTCACCTCTTAGCAGTCTGTAGGACACAGAGTATAGTGAGGGAGCTTTGAGATGGCCCAAGTAACACATGTTGTTTAGTCCTTGTATCCTTTTCCTAAGATATCTCTGTGGCCATTCCAGGTGTTGCATGTGTCTGGGCGGGAGCACTTTAGAATCTCAAACTTCTGAAAACTCGAACCTCATATGGTCGAGCCCATATGCTCGAGTTTTCAGAAACTCAGAATTGTAAAGACAAAGAACTACGGGAGATACAGCCTGATAAAATGAATTTAAAAACAAATCAAGTAATGAAAACACTTATCTTTATTTCTTTATGTAATGGAACTACTACAAAGCAACAGTAATTTAAAAGATCACAACAAACAGCAACTTTGGAATTCTTAAACCCTTAGCTCTGAGCTGCCTCATTCGAAGCATTTAAGCATCTCTTAAAACTCATTGCATCCGAGTAACTCCTCCAGGTGTATCTGCAGTCAACTCCTACTGACGCCTCTAGGTGTCAAATATTGCTTGTTCATATTTGCATCAATAATTCCAAAACCATGCTATGTACAAGGTTTTCAAAGCTTTCATCCTAAAGCTTACACAATAGCAAACTCTATTTGACCTATGTCTGGTGCAGATAGATATTAACTGTTGTTTTTATATTAATTTATATAGATAAAATTTTCACATATCTCTAAATATCTCAACAACCAAGTAACACAGACAGAACTCCTTAGCCTCCTATGAAAACTCTCCGCTAGATGAATAAAATGCTGCTGACACTATGTGTATAACTTGAGTGGTTGCTGAGATATTGTATGGAAGCTTAAACATTTATATACTCTTATTCAATTGTGAAACATCTTGCAATGCTCTACCAGGTTCTCGTCTACTCTCACTGTATATTTTGTACACTTGCATTTTCAACCAAAAGGGGGAATATCCTCTTATTGTATACTAACGGCTGTAAAGTCTACAGTCTGTATGCTACTACTCTATGTCTCTTTTGTAATTTTTTCTTCTCTCTGTAAACTTATGGAGTTTTTCTCCCCGGGACCCCACTAAAAACGGACACTTGTCCAGTCGAACTATCCTGGCAAAAAAATGTTAAATAAAATATTACAGATGTAATAGTTACTGTGTTTACTGTGACTTACATAAAATTTAGTTTAAGATCTAGAACCTAAAGAATACTACCACTATAAAAATAGTTTGTGCTGAAGAGTTTGCCATTTATACTTTTTAAATAATCCTTATCGCTCCAGCGATATGAACATTTGTTTGAAATGTGAGGACATAGTCTGATTCTGTGAAAAGACTTTGGCTCCGCCCATTGGAAGTTACAGTGCAAACTTCTTGAGCTCCACTGGAGTGACTGAGTTAAGACAGCATCCTGATGCGCCATTTCAGTTTTCTATCTCACTGTATGTTGCTGCACAAGACAATTATATTATTTTTAACTGTGAATGCATATGAAACAATTTTTTTCTTTAGGTTACAGTGTTGCAAACACAGTCATAAAGTAGAGAAGTTTATAGTAACCACTCTCTAGCAAATCAGTGTCACTAACTCCCATTTATTAATAACTCCTAAAGTTGCACATTGTATGACTCACATAAATTGTGCAGTTTCATCATTTATCAATGATATCCTCTTGTAGAGCCACAGCTCTGGTGCAGTAAACAAGGAGCTCAATCCTCAACACTGGGGGGGGGGGGGGTGTACACACTGGGAGGATGACAACTACACACACAGAAAAGTACAATTTCCCTTAAGAGCACACAAACCATAATCAGTCTGGGGCTGGTTTTTCCCTCTTTCTCCAGATCCCCAATAAGACTTCCCACTGGCACAGCTATAGAACTGAGTCCTTAGCCAGAGTTACAAGCAAAGTCCTCCAACACACACACACTCTGTCCAACCAGTGCTTTGTGTCCTTGCCAAAGTAGCTGAAACACACACTCTTGGAGATTTGTTTTACACCCACACCACAGGCTGGCACAGGTTTACTAGCAACATTGCAGGACAGTCTCAAATAAATACAGAAAATGTCTAAACTAATCTTTACTATAATCAAAAAGAATTTACTATACCCTAGTTAACTTACTTACAGCAAGGCAAGTATGGTGAATGGATCTTCTAGCTGATGTTGTCAGGTTAATGACAGATACAACATGTGCAGTCACTCTGTCTCTCTCTTAGAGAGTTCTTACATATCTCAAATATTGCTGCTGGGATACTTGTAGCACATCATCACTTTTTGTCATCTGATTTCAGTTCCCAGGCTCAAAACAACCATTGCTAGAAACTGCTAGCATTTAGCATCTCCCTGTGAAAATACAGAACCTTCAGATGTTTGCAACTGCTGGAAGACATAAAACATTACAATACAATGCAGAAGGCGCCCTAGTTCTAGACATCTTGTCTCCTTGCTGCATTGAAACTAACTTTTATGGTGCAGTTATAAAACAATTTCATATTAACTATTTTTTGAAGTTTTGCAAGTTAACCTGCTATCTTCTAGTTTCCACTGTTAAAACATAAATATCCAAACAGCTACAGTAGTGTATATACACCTCTGCTCAGTATTTTACGTCTGTACAATATGACATACAGTTCTAATACAGTGGTAGCACAAAACTGCATCATGCTGACATTCAAAAATGATATTTAACTACTTACAAAATTCTAGATAGCTGGCTGGCAGTATTTCCTTTTGTGACACCTCTGTCCCTTGCTTACTGCATGCATATTCATCATCACTGCAATACTAGTGCAAACTTGCTTATTGTTTACACATACGATCCAGAAATATAAAGTACTCAGGATGCCAGTTAACTGCTTTACCTCCCTTGCATTACTTATATAGAGATGTGCTCATCATTTCACTGTCTGCTAAATATTGTCTAATAACTCAAACAAAGCCTAAATACAAGAAAACTGGTACATTGCAATTTAATAATATTTCAGTGCTACATTTTTTATAAGCAACATATGCATATATAGACCTCAGTTTTCTTAATGTTTATTAACACAAAAATCATTTAGACTGGATTTCTAACAGTATAATCCCACGCAGCTAAAAGGAGCAAACACTCACCGGAACAGGTTTTCTGCACCAGCTCTCATTCTCATCTCCTTGTTAATCTGCTGGTTAATCCGGGCTCGTCTGTGTTGTAGTTTGCTACGCTGAGTTTGAGCAAAAGGATCACAGCCCTGAATTCAGAAAAATAGAAAGCACAGTAAGTGTATTTTCAGCTTGTACTACCAATGACACTTACAAACTAAGTTTACTTTATCAGTGGCATACACTGCAAAGGGAAATAACTGCCCTTTAAAACACGCTAGAAAAACATGCAGAGTAAGCTGACTAAAAATAATTATTGTGCATATTGCTCAAGAAAAAAAGTTCACTACAGAAACATGATTTTAGCATGATATTATATGATCAAAACATACACATGCTTCGTGTAATGGCCTGACTGATAAAGCACTCGAAGTCTTCAGAAAACAACACACTTATCGCCATTATACATACATTGAACTTGTACCCCGAAAAGTAAAGTGCAACATTATTCCAAGGCAAGACTGCCTCAAAACCACCTGTCCTCCATTCTCCTCCTAGGTCTGACGTGGGTACAGGAACTGCTCTACTGGTCAAATCCCATTTTGTCATGACTCTGTTCTCTAACGGACCATAATATAGTCCTGCCATTGTATATTCTGGAGAGATAATAATGACGGTAAAGTACAGTATGAATCATAAGGTCCCGAATTTATTAAATGCACCTGAATCTAGGTAACCGTGAGTACAATCCAATTATTACTGATGGTCACCATCTATGAAATATGAACAAAAGTTCTGATATGCAACAAACCTGCATGATCAAGTATATCCTGATCAATTAAAAGACTAATGCCATTAGGATTAGGTATCCGAAACATTCCCAGGCTACTAACCCCTCCCAGTTCACACACACTACTCTGCAAAATACCTTCCTCTACAGACCTCAGTCATGCTGCCAAAAACTGAAGCATAGGAGAAAAAAAAAAAAAAAAGACTTCTGGCCCCATCAGAAAGAAGGAAAGGCGACTGAGAGTAGTTAAGGAGGATGGAGCTGTTCATCCTAGACTTTTATTACAGTGAATATAACTTTTGCGTCTGGCCTACGATAATCCATCACTATTAACAACAGGACAGAGTCCATACCTCTCAACTGTACAGATTTTTGCAGAATGTCCAGAGTTGTGACTTATATTTTTGGTCCGTTTTTCATAAAATTGTGGCTTTTTGGCAAATTACTGGCAAATCATTAAAGACTGAATTTAGACAAGAATGACAGACATTTAAGTTTTAGACTTCATACCCTTCAGAAAATTCATACTAATGCAAAACGTGTTATTCTTTCAACTTTTTAAGTTTGTAAGAAGAATATTTAAAAATTGTCCCTATTTGTACCACTTTTTTCATGGCTTTGTCCAGATTTCTTACTCTAAAAGGCTGAGAGGTATGACAGTCTCAAGCTCATCATCCTGGGTGGACTCTTCCCTCAACAGTGTAAACTTCTGACTAATGTAGAGATCACTTCAGTCAATGGTCAGTGAAGTGCACCTCCTGCACAATCATCTTAGGATGCACTTTCGAAGAAAGTCAAACTGCTTTGGCCAAGTACACTGTAGAGTGAAATACATTTTTTCATTACAAAATTTGACAACCACATAGACAATATCACTTTAAAAACCTTAGAGTTCAGTTTTATTATAAAACAGCATACAGAAATGGGAATTTCTTTTTAAATATCTGGTTATGTCCAAATAAACTTGGAATGGTCTATGGAGATATATATGTAATGTAGCAAATTTTCTATATTTGGAGTGTTTTGGAAAGAATAATGGCAGGTGGACAGAATGACTTGAAGTTCGTCTCTGGGGATATCAGAGTAAAGAAAATGGATTTGCACTTAAAAGATTCTTTGTTTATTAAAATAAATAAATAAAATAAAAAAGACAAGGTGGACTAACAAAGAAGACTTGTCATTCTGAGACTAACTCAAATAATAGTTACTTGAAAGTTTTCCAAGAGAGGAACTTCAGCTCTGTAGCTGTAGCTGCACCTGGAAGAAATATTCCACTGAGGAACGGGATCCACAAAGAGTTATAATTTAAAATATCAAACTTTTAAAGATCTTGATTACAAGAAATTCGAACCTTAGTGTAAATCACAAATGGCAGTGAAGATGCCCTTGTATGGAGGGATCACTAAGGTCTATATCAAATGTATGAGAAAGAGAGTCTAACACTGAAGGTGCTTCAGCCGTAAAAGATCTAAACCCTTGGAAGTAACTGATATGTTGGAAATGTGTCCATCTGTTGTACATTTTTCTAGTAACGAACTCTGGGCAGAAGTAAAAACTTGGAATGGAGCATAGAGTCCATGATCATCAGCAGAATTGGATTAACTATGTAGTTAGCCAAAGGGAGTGGGGATTTGGACTATGCTTAATGGAAGGATGGGTCAGCAGGGATCTAGAGAGTCTCAGACATGATTAACTACCCCCTTTCCCCATTTTCTACAAGGGGTCAGGATGTTGCGTCAACTCTTGCCACCTTTCTTGTTTCACTGCCACTTTACCACCTACTTTGACATTTATGCCTCACTTTTGCAGGTCTTCTCACACAATTCATCCATATCTTGACTGTACATCCTCAACTTTTTCTTGCATGCTTTCTGACGCTTACTAAATCATCTGCTTTCCTACACTTATCACTAAACCATCATAAGCTGTTCTCTTGGCTGTTCTCTGTAACTAGGGTCACTTTAGCTTATGTTTTCATGTCCTCGTTTCTCTCTCTCTAGCCGTCTGTTCCAGTGTGCATACAACCACCAGTCTCAGGCACTTCATTTCGATCATGTTACAGTTTTCTGTACCAAACAGAAATTACATTTGTGTAAGTAAAATTAACATAACAGATGTTCAAATGGTCTCTACTATGGTTAATACCCTGCTAAGGATAAAAACAGACAAGAGCTTCCAAAGCTTAAGAGTACCTTAAACTCACCCAAACCATTACCAACTTAAACAGAGCTGAATAAAAAAGTGGTTAGGGCTCAAAGTCCTTCAGAACTTTTAATGCTATGAAATTAGATTAAAAGACAACCATCAGGCCTTCTTAAGTTTTATTAGGAAGCTTTGAAGTAATCAACAATTCTGCCCTGAATTTAACTGTAATGGTACCTCCTTCTCTGATCTTAAGGACAATGCTAAACATTCTTCCCAACAGATTCTCTTCTAGCTGCACCTCATCCTCCCTTTTTGAAATTTCCTTTCCTCCCTCTCACTCTTCCACCCAAAATCACTTTGGGCCAAGTTCTTCAGCATTTTCAAAATTAAAAAAAAAAAACATTTTATGAGTGCTGACACTATTCCTGAATGTCTACTAAGAAGCAATGTCTCACCTAGCAAACCCGCTCCATTAACACTTCAACCAGAGTCTTTCTATTGGCTATATCCCCAAGGTGTGAAAAAACAGCTGTTGTGGTACCCTTGCTTAAAGGCTGTCCCTCTAGTAACCCTGGGAATTATGGGTCATTTAACCTCACTAGTATTATATGCAACACTACAGAATGTATTATAAATGAACTAATAAAAATATTATATAGGTTATTGTCAGAAAAATGTGTTAAATGTACGTATTAGTAATATGCTTAGTGCATTTAGAGCTTGAAAAGGGTTAACGCATTTTTTCTATTTCATACTGCATAAATCTGTGCAAATTGCAGATGCTTTCTGACCTTGTATTGTCATGAAATATGCGCAGCTAAAATCTTTGCTTATGCCTTGGAAATTTACTGAGAAGCGGATAATTTCTGCTTGTGTTAGGAAAATAATGAATAGATCTAGCTCTTGTATGAAACTTAGACAAGGAGTTCCACTTGTGCTGTGAGAAAATACACAGCTGCATTAGCTATAGATAATTAGAACCAAGACTGCTTGAAAATATGAACTGCAATTAGCATTTGCTTGTGTCTGAGCTAGAAAAGTACCTTGAAATGTAACACATGCATTAGAACTATACAATAGAAGCTTGTAAGGGATTAGTGCCCACCAAGGCCAGGTTGTTTTTCTCAAAAAGTTTCTCATAAGTCCAGTCATGTCAGCAGAAAATCTGAGTAACATCTGCTGTAGAACAATACTGAAAGTTGTGTTTGATTATGTCAGCTATAGAAGGCCATGTCTTGTAAAACAGTATAAGAATAGCATACTTCCTGTTAGTAGTTAGGCAAAATCTTGTATTTGCATGTTTTTGTCTCCTTGCTGTAAGTTATTAAATGTGCCTTAACTGAACCTTACGTGAATCGGTCTTTGAAGTTTTTTCCTTTGACAGATTGGAAACCCTCACTTCGCCTCGGATCAGACAGGCCAGGTGGCTTGAAACTGTACGGGGAAGGAACCACATTGGTTCTTCTTATTTGAAAAGCCCTCCGACTGAATTGTCGTACAAAAAAAAAAAAAAAAAAAGAGGCCAGCCACTTTCTGATCTGCGACTGAAAGACGGGTTTACACGAACCAGGTGATCAATCACGAAGGCTCAGGTAAGGTGAATCTACTTTTTTTTCTGTTTTAGATAAGGGACTAGATTTGTATTGTTTTGTTGAGACTTTGTTTTTACAAGTCAGGGACAAAAAGATTACTGTGATCAGGGAAACAGAACAGGTAGGCAGTCATTCTGAAGAGACTATACCAAAATCCGTGGTGCCGCATTAAAAATAAGGAGTTACGTAATGATTAAAAGGGTAGAACAAAATGGGTAATAATTGCACAAAAAGACCCCAAAATCCGCCATTAACCTAAGACGTGAAATGCATGCAGTCACAGCGTGCTGATAATATTAAATACTATTCAAAATGGGTTAATAAGTATGAATTTGACGGTAAATTAGAAAAATCCTCGCTTATCAAACAGCTTAAAACCGATTCTAAAGGTCGGGTAAAAAGGCAACGTCAATTAGGAACTCCTCAGGCACACAGGTGGATTGAGGAAGTAAACCGTAGGGAACAAAAGAATACTAATTCAAAAGTAATGTTTTTAGATAAGGAGGACAATGACTTAGTAATAGCATCAGCCCCTCTGCCTCCCTTACCAGAATATGAAGCAAGTGAACAAGTTAGTCCACCCCCACGATATCCTGCTGTCACTGTAAATAGAGATACTACAAAAGCAAAACTGTTTAGAGATCCCGTCGAGACAAGGTCTCGAACATGGGCAGGTAATTCAAAAGGGGACATTGAGTTATATCAAATGGGTAGGAATTCACGATCTATGAGTGAAGAAGAAATATGCCCACTTATAGAAGTGCCTAATCCTCAGGCAGGGCAAGAAGGACCCAACTATCCTAGTGTATAGACCCTAGACTCCAGAAGACATCTGGAAAGCCACTGAGGGAATTCCCCATCCAAAAGTTAATTTTAGAAAGTTCTTAGAAGATTTGCAAGGAATGAGGCTAAGTTATAATTTAAATGGAGAAGAGGTAGAAAAGGTAGTCAGACAAATTGTGGGACCAGATTGGCACATGATTAGTGGCAACTGGAATCCCTGTAAAGCTGCACACAGGCCCCTCCCACACAGCAGCACAGAGCTAGACAACAGAGTGAAAAGTCTTACAGACCGTATATCTGAGAAATGGAAGCCTAGGGCAGACTAGACTTGCATTAATCAATGCATCCAACAAGAAGGCGAAACTGTTGACTGATATTATGCCAGACTGTTAGAATGTTTTAATAACCATTGTGGAATGCAGGTTCCTGAAGATCAGACACAAGAGTCTCCATATGAGCAGCAGTTAAAGAATGCATTTTTGAAAGGCAGTATTGCACCCATAAGCAGTTTTATTACAAAGCACATGGTAGATCATCGTACAAGCAGATTACAGTCATTACTTGAATATGCTAGGCATGCTGAAAGTCATTTTAATAGTAAAAAGAAAAAGAAAGCCCAAGTATTTTCCATAGAAGATGGAGCAGAAGTTTATGTAGTACAGTCCGGGAAAAAGGGCAAAAGAAATGCCCAGGGAAACAAACAATCTGATCAGCGATCAGAGGACTTTGAAGGGCAAAAGAAAAGGGGTGAATGTTTTAAATGCGGTTAAAAGGGACACTTGGCAAGGGATTGCAGGAAAAACAAGAAGGCAACCACGGAAGACAAGGAGGGTGAGGACTGACTATATGACAGTTAGGAATCACTAGAAGGGGATAGCAGAGATATGACAAATGAAAATGTGATAGAGGGAGTACAGGATGTGACAGAAGAAACAGAGGAAGTGCAGGAAGTTACAGACAGTGAAGAAAATGAAATATTGGATTTAGCCTTATTGAGCTTAGAGCTCTATTCAGCAGACATGAAACCAGAAGTTACACTCCTGGTAAAGGGGAGGGAGTCAGATTCTTGTGCGACTCAGGGGCATCACGGACCCTGATACATCCCTCCAAACTGCCAGAGAATTCAGTCTCACCTGATTACATATTAGTGAAAGCAGCTAATGGACAGCTGTATCGGGAGACCCTCTCCCATAATATTGCGATAACTGATCCTGTTTCAGGATTGACCCAGAAAAGCAAAATTGTTGCTTCTGCAAAATGCCTAGTAAACCTCTTGGGCAGAGACCTTATGCAGCTATTTGGTATAGCAGTAGTTCCGACTATGCAAGGTATGGAAGCACAGCGACAAATTGATACCTTTGCAGTGCAATCGGAGGGTGAAATGTTTTATTGGTACAGCCAGGACTTGGTTACGACTGGTCCATGGGCAGTAACTGAAGAGTTGATGAACGTAGCCATCAGTAAGTTCCCCTCCCTTGATATTGATAAGCAACATTCATTGCACTGTACTCTGTATTATTGTAACACACCAGGACCTGATAAGGAATATGAGCAAGAATTGTTTAGAAATCGTGGAAACAGATTGATATTACATAATCTGTACTGGGACACAGAAGGGAACAGTGTAGCCAGCTGTTCATTGCCCCAGGAGTTCTTTGCACTTTATAAATCTAATTGATTACCACGTTAGCTTAACTAAGGACAAGAATGTAAAATGGATAGACTTAGGAGGAAAAGTCACGAGATGGAAAAAACAGACAAGAGTTAGAACGGTCAGAACAGGGAATACAAATGCAGAAGTTGAATTGGATAACTCAGTCCCACCCTGCTGTACACTTGCAGTCTAGCAAGGACAGCTGATTAGCACTCCTATTGAAGGAGGAAGAGAATGCCTTACAGAATATACCAGAAACTCTTTGGTCAACAGGAAAGTCAGATGTAGGACTTATTCGTACAGCGGGACCAGTTACTATTGCGCCAAAGTCAGCATTTAGACCACAGAAAAGACAGTATCCCTTAAGAAAAGATGCAGAGACAGGAATCAAACCTATTATAGCAGCTTTACTTAAGGAAGGAGTCCTGGTGGAATCTCCTGATTCACCATGTAACACGGCCTTATTTCCTGTTAAGAAAGCAAATGGAGAATAGCGTATGGTCCAAGATTTACAAGCTGTAAATGATGCAGTAATACCAAGGGCACCTACGGTGCCAGACCCACACACCCTGATGAATAATTTAAAACCTCAGAAATATTTTTCTGTGGTAGATATGAGCAATGCGTTCTTCTCGATACCGATACACCCCCGACAGCCAGTATTGGTTTGCATTCACATTTCAGGGGAAAAGGTATACATATACGCGACTACCACAGGGATATTGTGAAAGTCTGACAATATTCTCACAAGAAATGGCAAGCAACTTGGCGGGATTTACCCCACCGAGAGATAGTCAGATTTTACTTTATGTTGATGATATCCTGCTGGCGGCCCCCATCCAGCAAGATTGTAAAGAAGATACCATAACGCCGTTACAATTTTTAGCCATTGAAGGACAGAAAGTAAACAAAAATAAACTGCAGCTTTGGAAAAAAACAAAGTTAAATACCTAGGATATGTAATATCCAAGGAGGGCAGGACATTAGATGAGGACAGAAAAATAGCGATTTTACAAGCACCAAAACCCACTACCAAGAAGGAAATGATGTCCTTCCTGGGTACGACTAATTTTTGTCGGAGCTGGATTCCAAACTATGCCTTGGAATCTGCACCGCTGACTAACCTGATTTATAAAAAGCCTATGGCAGCACAGGATTTGTTACAATGGACACCAGAAGCAGAATCTGTTTTCTGCAAACTGAAACAGTTAATAGCATCCTCATTAGTTTTGGGATTACCAAACTATCATAAATGTTTTTTCCAAACTGTTGATTGTAAGCAAGGTTATATGACATCAGTGTTAACACAGCAGCATGGGGACAAGCAACGCCCTACTGCTTATTATTCATCACAACTGGACCCAGTGGCACGGTCTTTACCTCACTGTGTACAAGCAGTATTTGCAGCTGCAATGGCAGTACAGACTTTGGCCTCAGCAGTTTTGTTTCACCCTCTCACATTGAGAGTGCCTCATGCAGTCATGATTATTTTACTGCAAGAGAAAGTAGCATATCTTTCCCCTGCTAGGCATCTTTCCTGTATGACTATATTGTTGAGCCAACCTCATATGATAATTGAACGATGTACGACTTTGAACCCTTCTACCTTGCTCCCAACCCCTGTAGATGGCACACCACACAGCTGCGTGCAGGTGATTGAGCAAAAGACACTGCCTAGGAAAGATCTCATGGATGTCCCCGTGGATGATGCCGAGGTGACATACTACGTGGATGGCTTATACAAAAGGGGTCCTGCAAGACAGAACCTAGTAGGATATGCAGTAGTTTCTGATACTGACATTATAGAAGTGAAATCTTTATCACACAATTTATCTGCACAGGCAGCAGAATTGATTGCCTTGACACGGGCATGTACCTTAGCAAAGGGTAAATATGTGAACATTTTTACTGACAGCCAGTACGCTTTTTCTACTGTACATGTTTTTGCACAACAGTAGAAAATCGAGGAATGATAACATCTACTGGCAAACCAATCAATCAATCATGCACAGTTTATTTTAGATCTTTTAGAATCTATTCAGTTACCTCAGAAAGTAGCTATTTGTAAATGCACAGCTCATACCAAGCAACAAGATTTCAAAAGGTAATGAGAGAGCTGATGCAGCTGCAAAGCAGGCAGCTTCAGAAGTATTTCTTTTGAATGAGGAATTACAACTCTCTGAGATTTTAGATGAAGAAATGTTAAAGACAATGCAGACACTTACTACGCAAGCCGAAAAACAAAGATGGGTAAAACGAGGAGCAATTCTCGAAAAGGGGCTGTACATCTCTAAAGAAGGGAAACCGATATTGCCATCTAATTTGTTTAGATATGCAGCTTTGTTGAGCCATGGGCAGTGCCCATGTCTCAACAGGGGTGATGGTACAGTTGGTGAATCAAGTGTTCATGACATACGGATTCTTAAACTACTCTAAAAAAAATTTTGTTCGATGTGTCGCGTTTGTAATAAACATCATGCACAAGGGGCGTAAAAGCCCAAGCAAGGGAGTTTCCCTACACCAACGTATCCATTTCATACTATCTGCATGGATTTTATAGAATTGAACAAATGTGAAAATAAGAAGTATTGCTTGTCATTGTAGATATGTTTTCCAGATGGGTGGAAGCCTTTCCGACTAAAAATCCAGATGCGGCAACTGTGGCGAAAATTCTCGTTAAAGAAATCATTCCTAGATTCGGCATTCCAGAAAGGATCCACAGTGACAATGGCACACACTTCGTAAACCAGACCATACAACAGTTAAGTAAACATTTTGGTATTTCTTTAAAAAAAATCATTGTGCGTATCACCCACAATCTGCAGGGCTAGTAGAGAGACAGAATGGGATTTTAAAGAGTAAGCTAAGGAAGTTAATAGTAAAAACACAGAGGAATTGGGTGTACTGTCTGCCCCTGGCACTGAGAACTGTTCCGAATGCAAAATGATTGACTCCTTTTCTATTTGGAAGGGCTTATATTATATACCTCAGTGGAAACCTCTCATGCCCGCAGACCAGGAAGCTGACTGTACACTCGCAGAGTACATGAGAAATCTGTTAAATTCTAAACATCTGTTGCAGTCAAATTCTGTTTCAGATAAAGAACAAACCAGACTGTCAGAAGTGGCAGTGGTCCCAGGTACCTGGATCTGGGTGAAGACAATAAAAGAATTGAGCGTATCCAAAGTGGGAAGGTCCATATCAAGTGCTTCTGTCGACACCCACTGCAGTCAAGATAGTAGAGCGTGCCTCCTGGATCCACCTGACACACTGCAAATTAGTTAAAAACTTTGAACTGGACAAAAATCTTGTCACATGCCAAGAGTAAAAATGAGAGTCCAGAAGAAACAGGAATGCAGAACAACCCTTTCCTCAAAAGTATTGCATAATCATCCTGTTAACTGTACTACTGACAATAATCTTTTTGCTGTGGCCTTTCCTTTTCCCAGCCACACAGACTGAACTGAATAAACGTGAAGCGTTACTCAGACTGGCATCCAAACTTAACACTTACCAGGCAGTTAAACATGTGTATGCAGAGACTTTCAATGTTTCGAATTGCTGGATTTGCACAGCTTTGCTGACAGCATACGGGGGGTTATTAATGACTACGGTCCCCCCTAGGGGTCAATGAGACCTGGGAAAACTTGATTTATGATACCTCAACCATTACATCACAAGATAAAATAGCATTGCACTTGTCTGTTCCACAAAAGGGAACTGTGTGTTTTTATAAAAATTATACTGTTCAGGTGGGTTGGAGCAATTGCAATGTGACTGTTCCTTATAAATGTTACATTAAAGGTAACAATGCAGATTTTTATTGTAATACAAACTATGATTCATTTCTTGGATTGATGCACAAAACAATTGATGAAGTAAAGCATAATTCTGTTCTTTATAAACAACTGTCTATAATTGATAGAAAAATGTTTCATGCAGGGTGAGTGTATATTCATAGCAAGGTTACTACTAAAATAGAGGACTGTTATTTCCCGTGTGGCAGAAAGGCATACAAATGGTTACCTGAGAATTGGTCCGACAGTTGTTTTTTGGGTTACCTGGTTCCAGCCATATGACACACTGCAGTTTTGCCTCGAGGAAAAATTCGAAATGTCTGAGAGGTCGTCAAGAAACCTGTAAATCCAGTGGGACAAATAGATGTGCGTTGGAAAAACCATCATTCTATAGGCAATGGACTGACACATATGGACTTGAGTGATCATGTTATATCGTGGGCAGGCAGAGTACCAGCATATGGAGCAGTGAAATCGGTCTGGGAGCTGAGAAAACTGTCTAAACTTCTCGAAGTAATGGGCAACGCAACTTTTTCTGCTCTCGAATTGGTGACTGATGAACTGAATGCCATGAGAACTGTAGTGCTTCAAAACCGCATGGCTCTCAACTTCACCCTAGCGGTGAGAGGTGGTACTTGCACTTTAATCCAGGAAGAGTGCTGTTCGTATATTCCTGACCATAAACACAAGATAGACAATCATCTTGAGGTAATTCAGCAAGTGTCGGCCATGACTAAACCAGGCCCAAACCCAATGACAGACTTTTTCCAGAAATGGTTTGGGGCACGATCCTAATGAACATCCTGATTGCCATTTGTGTAGGAATGCTCCTACTGGGAGTATGTGTTTGCTGTGGCATCCCCTGCATGAAAAGACTGATTAAAGACTTTATAGACATGTCAGTTTCTGAAACCTTATATCAAAGTACTGAGTTTGAAGAACTGTTAAAAGATTGAAAATGCTTTCATAAGTTTAAACTGAATGACTCTCAACTGCAAATCCTAAGTGGAAGAGGTTAGGAGAAGAAAACAAACTGTTTGTGCTTTTTTGAAAGTAGAATAAAAGTATTAACAGGGGGGAAATGTCAGAAAAATATGTATTAAATGTATGTATTAGTAATATGCTTAGTGCATTTAGAGCTTGAAAAGGGTTAACACATGTATTGTATTTCATACTGCATAAATCTGTACAAATTGCAGATGCGTTCTGACCTTGTAGCGTCATGAAATTTGCGCAGTTAAAATCTTTGCTTATGCCTTGGAAATTTACTGAAGCGGATAATTTCTGCTTGTGTTAGGAAAATAATGAATAGATCTATCTCTTGTATGAAACTTAGACGAGGAGTTCTGCTTGTGCTGTGAGAAAATACACAACTGCATTAGCTATAGATAATTTAGAACAAGGACTGCTTGAAAATATGAACTGCAATCAGCATTTGCTTGTGTCTGAGCTAGAAAAGTACCTTGAAATGTAACACATGCATTAGAACTACACAATAGAAGCTTGTAACGGGTTAGTGCCCACCAAGGCCACGTTGTTTTTCTCAAAAAGTTTCTCATAAGTCCAGTCATGTCAGCAGAAAATCTGAGTAACATCTGCTGTAGAACAATACTGAAAGTTGTGTTTGATTACATCAGCTATAGAAGGCCATGTCTTGTAAAACAGTATAAGAATAGCATACTTCCTGTTGGTAGTTAGGCAAAATCTTGTATTTGCAGGTTTTTGTCTCCTTGCTGCAAGTTATTAAATGTGCCTTAACTGAACCTTACGTGTATTGGTCTTTGAAGTTTTTTCCTATGACAGTTATCTTATCCATGTATACACACCTGTCCTGCTTTGTAACAGGAGTTACCAACTCACAGTTCAAACAAATGTCCATATTTCTAGAACCAAACTGGTTATTAAAAACTGCAAAGTGCAAATTATATAGAAAAAAGTAACTTAATATTTGCATTAATTCAGTTCAAAACAGTAATCTGGACTTTTCAAGACACAATAACTACATTAAATATGATTTCTGCAATGTGGTATAAAACAGATTATTGTATCTCAGTAACCAACCACCAGCAGCATTTTCTTCATACAGCTGAGTGCTTGCATAGGAGGCTAAGAAGTTCTATCTTGCTCAACTGATTGCAGAGATATTTAAACAGAGATGAAAATTATTACAATACAAATAAATGAAATACAAATAATATTTAATATCTCTTTACCTGCATGAAACAACTGGCAGCAAACAAAAAGGTAGAGGAACTTTGGACCAGCTTACCCAAAAACAAATAAAGAGAGGGTACGTTACTGTACGTTGCATATCGCCTACTCTGAGGCAATCTCTGCCTAACATACAAAGCTATGTCAAACCCAGAGCTGCTGGACATGCTACACTTAAAGAAATCCCAATCTCTGAACCACACGCTCCAAGAACCTAAACCTTGTCACCACAATAAACAGAAATGCTGGAGGGATAGATTCCTGTCCCAGAGACTTCCCATACTCTGGAAGAAACTACCCTTTCATGTCAAGCAAAACTCCTCATTGACCCTCTCTAAGAAAAATCTTGACAACTGGATGGAAAATAGAAAATTCACCCCGGGATCACTTCTGCGGCACTGCTTGACAGGAGCACAGGAAAATAATTTTCTTGGGTGGCGAAAGCCAAGGAACCTTTTTTGGCTAGGCTTATATAGGCCCCAGGGCAGATAGCCTAGTACCCACCTATGACAGACTTACCATAACTAAAGCTCTTTAAGTACACAAATTATGTATTCAATTAAAAATAAGTCAATCTCCTATGACAATCAAATTCAGTCCTTAGCAAATCCTTCTGGATGTACAACCCTATGGAAACAGCCCCTAGATAACTGCAACCCCATAGAAAAAACTTGGACCAGGCTATAATTTCCAACATATAGTGTATTTCTGCATCACAAGAAAAGCTGTGAAGTGGCTACTACTCAAGTGTAATGGGCTTTAGGTACAAAGTGATCTGGCCTCTTACGTTTAACATAAGAGTGGTATGCAGCCAGGTAATCACCTAGACAGGACAAGTTTGATTACATTCTGAATGAACCTGGATTAGGCACAAGAACTAAAAAGTTGATCCTTGTGCATGTCTTTACTTCAGCCAGTAGTTATTACCCACACATGATTGTGCCATTGTATTAGGAGCCATTGCAGGAAGATGACAGGTACACTGGGGCACTGGTTAAGACTGAGCCGAGTGCCACATTAGGCATGAAAGAAGGGATAGTTCCAGCTAAAGTTCTGGCTCTACACAAAAACGTGTACTGTTGTTTGCTAGAGCATCTTATTCAGAACTCCTCCTAATACACATTGCTGCTTCCTAAACAAAACAAAACAATTTTAGAGGTGCATTTCAGGACTGCAGAAGATGCAAAAGAGGTGGGTTCAAATTTAAGAACGTGGTACTGGATCATGTATGAGGGTCCTGAGGAGGAAGCCCCCCTTTGAAACGGTCTTGTACACTTTGAAAGATGCCAGAGATGAGCTTATCCCTGAATTAAAGTATGCCAGAGATGAGCTTATCCCTAAATTAAAGTTAGAAATGCCCATAAGATGAAGTATGACTGAAAAATAACTTAAATCTAGAATCAAAAAGAAAGATACACTAATATGGATGGGATGGGACCAGAAAGAACATTAACACTCCTTTTTGTAGCAAAAATAAAAAAAGCATAAAATACATTTACAGTAGAGAGTCGATCTGAACGTTAATTATCCAAACACAGCCTTTCAAAGTTTTTGGGTAGGAAAAATCTAAGTGTGAATATGTAAACGTTATACATATTAACTTATGCATGTTTTTTTGAGCTTGTAGTCTGCCTGTGTGTGAAAAATATTCTTTATTGTCCACAGGAATCGCTGAATGGTTGAAAAGTGTATTCCCTGCATGCAGAAAAAACAAGATTTTAGAACTTTTATATCCAGTTCAATGCATGTTTGATTATCTGAACTATCCTAGGTCCCAATTACTTTGGAAAATTGACTCTCTACTGTATCTTTGTATGATCCTGCATGTAGAAGTCTTTTAACAAAAGGAGAGAGGACATCAGAGGCTCGACAAGTAGCACAATCACTTTTTATAGTAGAAGATCAGAAGACTGTGGGTTTTACTGCTCAACTAGGGGCTTTGATTCATTTTACAGTGCCGACACTGGAGTGCAACTTAAGGGATGCTGCACTCTTAACGTACCATTTTTTTGGATGGGATGTTAAACAGAGCCTCCACCTGCTGGAGTTGGTTGAACCTCAGGTGGATGTGAAAAATCTCAAAGAATTTATCAAGGAGAGTAGGTGGTGTTTATTACAAAAAATAATGAGTCTTTATATACTCACCCACAAACACATACTCACAAAAACACACACACACACACACACACATGTATATATGTATATATATATATATATATATATATATATATATATATATATATATATATATATATATATATATATGTGTGTGTATATATATATATATATATATATATATATATATATACATATATATATGCATATGTATAAATATATGCACACACACACAAAAATGTCTTCCATACCAGGAAGACCAAACCAGAGAGTTTTTATTTACTTCCTCCACTTCTTATCCCAGTTCTTGCTATAATCTACATATCCTATGACATTCATATTAAATTACCCTGATTTTCAACACACTAAACTACACTACACTTTATGAAACTGGTGTCTTCTGCTGTAATGCAACCCTTCTCCCTATACATCCTTTCATCATACATTCTGTACTTCTTTTCAGTTTTCTTTATCAAGTTATCCCATTTTTCTTGTATACTTTCCCTAGCAAAAAAACCCCCTAACATTCCCATATCCTTGGTCATAAAATAAATACCATCTAACTTAACAGCATCATTTAAACCTACATTTTCTTTTTATCTAAACTTGGTCTTACATCCCCCAAATTCCTCTCATCTTCCTTCACCAATATGAACATACATAATGTGGTACTGATTGCAATCATAAACCAACATCCTTGGAAAATAACCCTCTCCTTTGATTCTTAACATAACATACATATTGTAAATCATTAACAGTACTGTTAATTCACTGCAAAATAGTGCAAAACAGTACCCTCAGTTAAAGAACACACCATTTCAACTCGTACTTAATCCTCTGAATCACCCTTCACTCAACAGTTTAAAACAACCTCTTGCATATGAAGAAATCTCGCTCCACAAAACCATAATTCCTTATCATTTATCAAGTTTTTACTTTCCAAATTATCAAAATGCCTTACTATATAACATGCAAAAATTCTAACCTCTCCTCCTTTCTTCAAAATCTCATCTGCAACTTATTTTACTTTAGTCGATACTTTTTTTTCCTTTCCTGGTACACCATAAAGCCAATTAATAGAAAACTTGTTTCACTCCCTCCATAACTCTAACTTGCAATATTTTCATTAGTAATCTATAATGATTAGTAATGTATTACCAAAAAGTTACAGAATGAAATAGACATCCATCCCATTTTCCATTTTCCATATAAATATAATTACCATCTTCTCCACCTTTCCATTCTAAATACAGTTTAAGTGGATTAACATATCCATTAAGTAAGGTCTACTGCTACTTAACGATCAGTTTTAAAGCTGTTACACACCTCAGTGCTTCCATAGCAACTTTTTTTTATTTAAGCAGAGTTTGCATGCAGCAGATAAAAAGTACAGTTGTGTACACTTACCATAAATGTAGATGTTAGAGTGCATTCACTGTTGCAGTCCTCATCAATGGGTTATCTGGCTCCTGGTAGCCCTCGATCAGCCAGAATACCAAAGGTAAGTAAATATGACATCGGCTGTAGTCGGTTGTAAAGGATGTCAGGACGTCCGATACAAAAGGAGGCAGCCGATGTCACTTCCTCAGTCTTTCTTGCCATAACAGTCAGAAGACCCCAGAAAACAAGGCTTCAACCAAAAACAACTTTGGCAAATAATACCAAATTTAGCCTGTACCTTAGGAAAAGCAAACAGGAGAGTACCAAAAGGGGGGAAGGAGGGAGGGAGGGACACCAGGACTGCAACAGTGAATACACTCGAACATCTACATTTATTGTAAGTGTACACAACTGTACTATGTTCATCGTGTTTCACTGTTGCAGTCTTAACCAATGGGTTGATTACCAAAGCCCAGAGTAAAGGGGGGAGGAACCAACAGAATCAAGCCCAGAGTAAAGGGGGGAGGAACCAACAGAATCAAGGATTGGAGAGAATGCCCTGCAAAACAGCAGTGGCAAACCCTGCCCTGTCTCTAGAAAACAAAGGCAAATTATAATGATTTGTGAGAGTGTGAACAGAAGACCATGTGGCAGCCTCCAAAATGTCTTTAGTAGGGACACACCTTAAAAAGGCTGCAGAAGTGGAAGCTGCTCTAGTGGAGTGGGTCCTAACCCCTTGAGGAGGAACCTTGCCATGAAAGGAATAACAGAAAGTAATACAATGTGCAATCCATTTAGAAATGGTTTGCTTAGAAATAGCTTTGCCCTGAGCTCCAGGGGCAAAACTGACCAATAGCTGTGCTGATTTCTGAAGGTCTTTAGTCCTGTCCAGGTAAAACCTGAGCTGTCTGTGCACATCAAGAGAATGTAGAATCCTTTCACCTCTATTTTGAGGATTAGGAAAGAAAGTAGGAAGGTGTATGAACTGATTAGGAGTCAGACTAGAAACCACCTTAGGCATAAATGAGGGGTTGGTTCTCAGAGAGATAAGGCTCCACTGCCATCAAGGCTTGCAGCTCCAAAACCCTCCTTGCTGAAGTTACAGCTAAGAGGAAGGCAGTCTTCCAAAAGAAAAACTTTAAATCTGCAGTGGCAGCCCTTCTGGGAGGCTTTAAGTTGCAAGCACCTCTGAGAAACATTTTCATCAGGGGATGAGAGAAAATGGGTTGCTCAAAAGAACAATGAGCAGACACAGCTGAAGCATGGATTTTGATAGAGGAAAAAGAAAGACCACCCTGAAGCAAATCAACCAGGTATTCCAGGATCAGAGGAAGGGTAAGTTGAGAAGAAGATTCCCCTCTAGCCTGCATCCAATGAGAGAATCTTTTTCCATTTGCCAGCGTAGGACTTCCTAGTGCTAGGCCTCCTAGCCTCCCGAAGAACGTTAACCACCTGCTGGGAAAGGGAAAAAGAAATTAACTGATTCATACAATGAGCCATGCAGCCACATGAAGAGACTAAAGATGAGAATGTAGAATGTTTTCCCCTTCCTGAACCAAAAGATCTGGCTTCAGAGGAAAACGCCAAGGAGGAAACTGGGAGAGACTGCAAAGCAGAGGATATCAATGCTATCTGGGCTAGTCTGGAGCTATGAGAGTAGTCCTTGGTCTTTCATCCCATATCTTCAATAATACTCTAGGAAAAAGAGAAAGAGGAGGGAAGGCATAAACTGACAGCAGCATCCAAGGGAAGGACAGAGAATCCACACTCCAGGCTCTGCTGTGATGCTGTCTGGTGCAAAAAAAAGAGGTTGAAGGTGGTTGCCTGGGAAGGAGAAAAGATCCAGCTGTGGAGTGCCCCAACACTGAATTATGCTGTAAAAAAGATTGCTCTGTTCAGTTGCCACTCGTGAGGATCTAGGGTCTGTGTGCTCACCTGGTCAGCCAAAACATTGAGCCTACCTGGAAGAAACTGAGCTATCAGATGCAGGCCCAAGGATGCTGCTACGGAACAGAGAATCATGCTTTGCCTGCACAGGGGGTAAGAATGAGTCCCCCCCCCTCTTGTCTGTTGATGTACCACATGACTGTGGTGTTGTCTGTTCTGACAAGCAGAGTTCCTGGAGAAAGAAAATGCTTGAAAGCTAGTAAGGCCTGCTGAACTGCTATCAACTCCTTTATGTGTAGGTGCATCTGCTGGGCGTTCCAACGTCCCTGTATGCATCTGCCATCCAGGTGAACTCCCCAGGCATAGTCCGATGAGTCTGTAGTAAGAACTTGAGTGGCCAGGGGTGGGCGAAAAGGCATGCCTTTGTTTTGTAGACAGGCTGTCGCCCATCAAAGAAACTGTCTACAGACATGGAAGCAGAGGAATTATCATATCCAGGTCCTGTGTGTGCTGACACCAAAGGTTCTTGAGGTACCATTGCAATTTCCTCATATGCAGTCTTGCATATGCAATCATGAGAATGCAAGAGGTCATGTATCCCAGAGTTCCTTGCAGGGAGCTGGGACAGGCTTGTCAACTCCTTGAAGTAAACTGAAAGAGTTGCCTGCTTCTCATGGGTGAGATGTATCATCTGGGCGGCTGTGTTCAGATTCGCTCCCAGGAATGTTATCTCCTTGGATGGTACCATTTTTTATTTTTTCCATGTTCAGAGTGTAACCCAGGGAAGACAGAAGAGTCTTTACAAATTCTAGATCCTTTAACTGCTGTTCCTAAGAATATGCTTGAATTAGACAGTCGTCCAAGTATGGATAAATCTGACAAAAAGCAATGACTGGAGCCAGGCACTTTGTGAAAACTCTAGGAGCAGTAGATACGCCACAGGGCAGCACAGAGAATTGATAATGTTGCTTGCCTACTCTGAAACTAAGGAATTGCCTGCAACCTTCCCTGATAGGGATGTGCAGATAAGCTTTTTTGAGATCCAAAGTTACCAGCCAGGAGTTCTTTAACATTGGCAGCAACTGATGCAGAGTGAGCATTTTGAACTTTGGAATTACCAAGAAAGAGTTCAGAATGGATAGATCTAGGATAGGACGCCAGGTGCCTTTTTTTTTTTTTTTGGAAAAAGGAAAAATCTGGAATAGAAACTCTGGCCTACCTGCTAAGCAGGAACTGATTCGATTGCTCCCAGATGGAACAGAAACAAAATTTGCTTTTCTACTTCTGCCCTTTGGTTTGGAGGAGTATGCGAGATTCCTTTGGGTACTGGAAAGGTGTGGAAAGAAAACATGTGCCCTAGGGATACAGTTCTGAGTACCCATTTGCCATCCATGATGGTGGCCCATACATTTGCAAAAAGGGCCAACCTTCCCCCTAAAGGACTCTCCGGGCAAGCATTGACAGGCAGAAGTTGGACAGAGTCATTGAGAATGTTTAGATTGAGATGCAGGCTTAGAACTTCCCACCTTGGAAGTGAAAGCATGCCAACAGTTAGACCTTTGAGGGGTAGCAACCTGCCCCCTAGAAGACTTGCAACCCCTAGTCCTAAAACGGTTCTGTTTGCTGGTATCAGGAAGCAGCCAACTCTTAGAAGGGTAATTCCTGCTAAAGCGAGGAGACTGAACTTGCATAAAGTCTTCTTGAACACTTCCTCTGCTTTGCTGCCAAAAAAGACTGTCCTTGTGCAAAGGTACATCTAAAAGCTTAGCCTTGACAGGCTCTGGAAGGGGATGTTCCCTGAGCCAAGCGTGCCTTCTAATAACAGATCCAGTAGCTGTAGTTCTGCAGGAGGCTTCCAGAATGTCAAAACTACAACGTAATGAATGTTTATTGACAAGACTGGCAGAATTCAGCAAATCCTAAATATCCTTACACTCTGCCAAAAGAGCCACACTTGCAATCCTAGACTTAATAGCATCCAAGGTTTACTGCTGATACTTAAGCATATGAAAAAGACAATTAGTAGATCTATTAGCAAGAGTGGCAGAGGTATAAACTTTTTTTACCCCACCTATCTAGGTTCCTAGATTCCATGTCAGAAGGAATAGGATTTTTGGTAACAGTGGCCTTACCTCCTTTAGAGCCTTGAGAAATAACCTCTGGATCAGCCAACGGATTCCTGGAAACAAACAAATGAGAATCAGGGACTCTACAGTACCAGTCAGGTTTCCTGGGAGCAGGAGGAACCAAATTTGGAGTCAAGAAATCTATGAAAAAAACATCATCAACCACTTCCAACACTGGAGGAATAACCAGAGGCTTATGCGGAGGCAAATCCAAAAACTCCCTAATCCTTTTCTTAGGACTGGGGATAATCCTGGCTTTCCCATTTAAAATGTTCCCTGAGAGATTATCCCCAAAGTATCACCAAAAGAGAAATCCTCTGGAGGAGAAGCAGAAGGAATGGACTCCTCTGCATCAGAATCCTCAAAAGGAGAAACAAACCAGAGAAACTTCCTCTTCATCAGCAGAAATGCTAGACGTATCAGAACCAGAAAAAGACAAAGCCTCAGGAGAGACATCCCTACCCCTTTTAGAAGGAGGAGGCTGTGAACCCCTAATAAGAGTCAAAAGGTCATTAGCCATTTTTACCATTTGGGGTTGAGGGGAACGAGAGGAAACTGGAGCCTGCTTTTTCACAGGCTTACGACTGGAAGATTTACCTGCAAGTCTGAAAGACTCAGGAGGCCTGGCAACTGCTGAAGTCACAGCAGAGGTCATCGGTATGAGCTTGCTGTCTGAAAGAACGGAGGCCTCGGACACTGGAGCCAGCTAAGCAGCTCCGGATCCAGCTAAAGAGGCGACAGGTGGAAGGTCAGAAGACAAAATGGAAGCCAGAGGCCTGGAGGACACTGAAATGATCTCAACCGAGGCATGCGGTTGAAAATCCGCGGGCTGCAAAGGCGCTTCACTGGCTACCGCAGGACTGACTACCAACTTAACATCATCCGAAGACTTGACCCTCTGAAGCCTGTCTCGGTCCTTATCCTTATGCTTCTTAGGGATATCTGAAGCCTGAAGACCAGCGGATGCCATACCAACAAACTTAGGCCAAACTCCAAAATGTTTAGTTAAAAGCTTAGCCCAACAACGAATAGTACGCGGATTAAAGGAAGCACAGAGATCACAATTAGGAACATCGTGGTCAAGGCCTAAACAAATAATGCAATAGGAATGAAAATCTCTATGGGGAAATCTGCTTTCCACAGGTAAGACAATTATTAACCTTTTCTGACATTCATTAAGGCAAGAAAAGAGGATCCCCAATGGGGTACTTACCTGTAGTTGACTTCAGCTTTGTAGTCAGAAACCGAAAAGGTAAACTGCCAACTGGCACTTGTGCAAAAAATGCTTCTGCTTCGGGCTCCGTGGCAAGGAAGACTGAGGAAGTGACGTCGGCTGCCTCCTTTTGTATCGGACGTCCTTTACAACAGATGACAGCCGATATCATATTTACTTACCTTTGGTATTCTGGCCGATCGAGGGCTACGGGAGCGGGATAACCCATTGGTTGAGACTGCAACAGTGAAACACGATGAACATCTCCCCAGGTATTATGATCAGGTCTCTAATCACATCTACTTGGTATGTGTTCTCGAAATGGATAAAGTTCACCTTTTGAGCTTTGCTTTCAATGTGAATCGCTTTGCATCCACTTCTCACTTAACATTGTGATTACCACAGGAGACCTGAATGCAATCAACTTTGTCTTAAATGTAGGAGAAATATGCAGTGTAGAAATAACGCAAAACCACTCAATCTGACCATTTTAGTAGATAACTTTCTTGCTTATAATTTTATGAAAGTATTAGTAAGTCTGAATTTATATTCATTGTTTAATTATTGTAAAATAATTAAAAGTTTAAAAAACAATGCTTAAGACATATTTAAAAATATCCTTAAGACTTATACAGCCTCAAAACATTAGCAATAATTTCTTAGCAGATTCTTAGTTATAATTCCTTGGCATGCATTTTGGTATTGCAAATCAAATGCAACACTAAATTTCAAGAATGTTGATAGAGATTGTATAAATTAAAATGATTTTCCCCAAAAATTATACTGTGTGTGCAGTAAAGAAAATATGCAAGGTCAAACATCAGTTTTCAAAATAATATGGCTCGCTTTGCAAGAGCAGTTAAGTGATGACCTTTTATTAAAAAGATTTCTTGTAAATGTTCAGCTTAGATATTAACAACATATAGCTGTGGGCTTACTGTAAATGGCATTCTGTTATAGAAAAAAGGAGGCTGATCAACAGGGACTTTCTGCGAGCTTTCAGATGCAGAAATAAATGAAATAAAATAGACACTTCAAGTGATGCAAAGATGACGTGGAGAGACTTTTTGTGAAGTCTTCAGATACAGCAAGGAAGAAAATAACCAAAGGACATAAAACAAAAATAATACTTGTCATTTCAACAAACTGTCGAGGCTAGAAATAACCATGGACTTTTTCATGATAGAAACAGAAACCAGAAGAACAAAATCACAAGAACATTAAAAATAGCATTGTTTGACATATAAACTGGACAGTATTTTCACTCTTTAGTGACGTCTTTCAACGTGCATCAGTCTGTAGTTATACGTGTCTAGCTATGTTATAACAGAACTGAAATAACTCTTGACAGTATTAACTGTTTGGCAAGAATTTGTACTAATACAAATAAATATTAACGGATACAGTGGTACTGTGTTCGTCTAGTCACTGCTAATAATATTTTACAAATATTTTACATTGAAATTAATAAAAAGCTGCAGACATAGCAGCAACATCACATCACCAACTTAAAAGTATAGTTAACAGACTTGCTCAACAAGAACCATTAGATCAATTGAAACGTTACCTGACCAAATATCAATAACATACAGTTGTTACTAGACAGGCCCAAAATGAAATGCACCAGTGCCACAATCCATATAACCCAACTCTCAGGAATTCTACAACGTAGTGAAATAAACAGAGAACTTTATTATAGAGAAACAAATTGCAAAAAAAAAAAATCAGGATTTCATTAGAACGGTTACTGTTTTCACAAAACATCATTGGTTTAAATAACCCATTTAGCAGTCACACAACTAAATAATTACCTAGGTTTAAAGCACACTTGCCTAGTAAGATGAAAAATAAAAATGCAATTACATAAAATACAAACAAAACACTTAAGTTAATTATGAAAGTTACATTCTAAAAGAAAGTTTTTTGTTTGTTTGTTTTGTATATATTTTTTTTGTTTTATCAGCCCATCATTCCAGGGAACTTAACAATTTAAAACAAGCAGGTATTTAAAGAAAACACCCACAACAGAGTAGAAGTTCCACATTTGTTAAAGTTCATAATTTGGCAGCTCTTCATTTTAACACACTACAACAGGAAAATGACCTACCATTAAGCCGCAACTGCCAAATCCGCTCTCTGTACTCTAATTTCAGTTCCATGGCCTCCCCTGGGTTGGATGGGGACATAGTCAAGAACAACCAACAAAAACTTTGAGTACTGTTCACACTGCAGTGTGCATCTAAAAGTGAATTATTGTCATTTTTACTTTCTATATTGTAATTGTGTTCATAAATATGCTTGCATATGGTTCTCTCCATTTTACCAACACAAAAATAGTGATAGCAGTCACAGAATCAAAAAAATGTCACATGTACATTGCCCATTAAATATGCTTGTACTACCATTTGTTTTTAGTATTTGTAATTCTAATTTTACCTTTATATTTACATGTCTTTAATAATCAACATCTGGCCTTTCACGCAATGCATCTAGGGCTCCATCAGAGCAACTAAACATTTTTCAGCTTTCTTTCGTGATACTCTAACATAGTATTGGTATCAGACCCATACTGGAGTACCATTGTTCTGCTGAAGTCATCAGTGTCAACAGAATTAATAACTGGTAACCTTTCCCACAGAATTGATTTATATGTTCTCCCCTTGTCCTGTTCAGTTTCATCCCTTAGTGTTGATAGGTATGTTTTTTAAAGAGATGGGGTAATCTATCAAAATGTCCAGCTCATTTTTTTTTAATGTAATTCATCTGAAATAATTCTAGAAAGCCTCACCATCTTGTCTTTAACCAAACATTTCTTTTGCCAGAAAGGGTGGTAACTATGAAAAAGTAGATATGAATTAGAAAAAGGTGGGCTTCCTGTAAATGGTTGAAACAAAACTTATGTTTCAATGTTCTTGCTGAAAGTTACATCTAGATAGTTTATTTTTACATGGGATGTACAGTGAGCAAATTTCAAAAAAAGAAGTGGTCCCATGTATGTATTCCAGAGAGTCTCTTACAGCCATTCCAAAAGATAAAGATGTTATCCAAAAATCTTAGATATAGGTTAAAATATCCTGAAAAAAAAAAACAGAAATGAAAACATATTGCTGTTCCCAGTACCACATAATTAGATTGGCATACAGGAGAGCACATGCACATTAAAAAAATTCTCCCTCAGAATACATAAATTGTTGTCCAAGACAGCTTCTATAACATCATAAAAACATTAATATACACATTTGAAATAAAATCACGTTATGGAGGACTCCATAGAACAATTTTAAACATTTGACATATGGGATGATAGAAAACAAATCCACCACATCTA